>NW_027530644.1:2350209-2379615 GCF_008692635.1 Crocuta crocuta | reverse complement strand
ATATTTATATATAATTTTATATATTTAAAATTAACAGACCAATTAAAATTGAAAAAAAAAGAAAAACACATACATATATACATACTCACATATACACAGTAATATTTTTGTTTTTAAAAAATTTTTTAAGTTTACTTATTTATTTTGAGAGAGACAGAGACAGCATGAGCAGGGGCTGGGCAGAGACAGAGAGAGAGACAGAGAGAGAGAGACAGAGAGAGTCCCAAGCAGGCTCCACACTGTCAGTGCAGAGCTCAGCATGGGGCTCAAACTCATGAAACTGTAGATCATGACCTGAGCCAAAACTGAGCATCCAATGCTTTCCAACCAAGCCACCCAGGCACCCCCAGCTATATTTTTAAAGGTAAAACCAAAATAAAACCCACCAGAGTTTTGCTATAGACAGCAAATATTCTAAGACATCAGTAAAGGGGTGCCTAGCTGGCTCAATCGGTTAAGCATCCAATTCTTGGTTTTAGCTCAGGTCACACAATCTCACAGTTTTGTGAGTTCGAGTCCCACATTGAGCTCTGCACTGACAGTGAAGTGTCTGCTTGGGATTCTCTGTCTCTCTCTCCCTCTGCCCCTCCCCTACTTGCAGTGTCTCTCTTTCAAAATAAATAAACTTTAAAAAATTAATTAAAAAAAGATTAGTAAATAGTTAAGGACTCTAAGGAGCAGTACGCATTTAAATTTTACTTAATGATAGGTGATGAGAAAATTCTGTTCCCATTACATAGGATTTCCAAACAACATCACACAAAAAGCATAAGCAGGATAAAACAAACTTCCTGCTATTAATTTTTTTTTTAAAAAGGCAGTTTACCTTCAGTCACATTTAGATCTTCTTTCACTGACGTTCTGTAGAATCTTAGCTTTAACTTTTTTGCCAGTGCCTCAGCTTCCTCACTATATACAAAAGAAAAAAGTGCTTATAAAGGTACTTTCTGATAGCCTGTTTTAAAAAGTCATTTTTATTACATTTACTGAATACAGCTTGGGGGTGACGGTGGGGGTGTCAGACCTTTCAGACCAGTTAAAAACCATGTTCTCAGTGCGTGAACAGGATTTTTAGTTTTCAGTACTCTTGTGGAATAAACACCATGACGCTGTCACTTCTATAGTCACATACTCTAGCCTTAAAATAGCTAAATATCACTTTTCTTTATATAATACTTACTTTTCTCTCTTGTCTTTAAAAACATTTGAATTTAATTGCACCCTGACAGTCTTACACTGCATTCCTTTCTTCACTCTTGCTGCCTATGAAACCACTTTGCTGCCAAGGCCAAAGTCATTATATTAACAACTGCGTCTACAAGAGGGGAGTCCTAATGGTAGTTTTATCCTGGCTCCTGATCTTAGTTTTATTGAGACTGTAGTCGCTCTGCTCTAAAATGGTTCTCAAGGATTCCACCCCATGCCTCGCCCTCCTCCTGGTCTTCACATCCTTGTACAGCCTCCTCCCACACTGGAATCAGGGTTGGTCTGTGTGATCAATAACGTACAGAGGTGACAGCAGGGGACTTCGGAGACTAGGTCATAAGAGACAATATGGCTTCTGCTTTGTTCTGTCTTGAATCATGGGATTGGGAGAAGCCAGCTGCTATATTGTGACAACACTCAAGCAGCCCTGGGGAGGTCCACATGGCAAAGAGCTAAGGCCTCCTGACAACAGCCAAGTGATGAGCCAACTTGGAAGTAGGCCCTCCAAGCCCTAGTCAAGCCTTTACGTGACTACAGTCTTAGGCAACATCTTGACTGTAACCTCATGAAAAACCCGAACCAGAACCACCTGGTTAAGCTACTCCCAAATTCCTGACCCAGAGAAACTGTGAAATGATATTTTTTTGTTGTTTTAAGCCACTAAATTTTGGATTAATTTGTTATACAGCAACAGATACACTAATATAAGAACATACAAAAAACGATAAGGTAAAAACCAAGCAAAAATGTTCAAAGCTAACAAAAAGTTAATAATACGATGTACAAATACTTAAGACAGAATTATCTAGATACCTCTATTCACAGATTTGAGCCTATTTCTGAATATATAAAAGAACGTGAATCTGAACTACTTATCCATTTGAGCTCATCCACACAGGACAGCTCCATGCTCTAAACATTAAAACATACAGGGATGTTTTTCTTAACATTCTTATTATAACCAGATTTGACTTAACATCAAGAGCTGGATTTGTGGTGTAAGACATAAGACTGGAATTCTAAAAGGGCCTTCAAAATTTATTCCTTTAATTTGTTCTACTATGTCTTTGTGTGAACTTTTTTTTACCCAGCCCAATCAGACCAAATAGCTCACAGAGAATTTTAAGCATAAGGAGGTCTCTATAAAAGCTTTCTTAAAATTTTAATATCTATGCATAAATTAAAACAGGTTATAACTTTATGGAATTACCACCTCCCCCTCAAAAGTGGACATCTTACTTCTTTATACAAGAATCATCCAAGAGATCAATCTTGTTTTGCACAAGCACAGTTGGTATATCTCCAACTTCAGCTACTACTTTCTCTCTCCAACTGGAAATTGCTTCAAAAGATTCCCTGTCTGTGGTAGAAAATACAAGCACACAAGCCTGGGCTCCTGTAAGATCACAAAATAAAAATGTTATTTACATTAATGAAGCAATCCTATATAGGATGAGGATAACTTTTACCTATTCAAACAATTTTTTAATTAAAGCATACAATGTGATATTAGCTTTAGGTGTATCAAGACAACTTTATGTGAGTAAATATTGAGCTCATCTTTGTAGCAGTCTGCTTATTTTTAACATATAAACTTTATCTTCCAATTCAAAGAACCAGTGGTTCCCCAAATTCCTGGAAAGTATCAGGATACAGCTGTCTGTGTTGTACCCTGCTCCCTGCCTCAATTTTTATAATTAATTTATTCTTTGATTTAAACTAAGCAGATGGTGCCAGAGATATGAGCAGCAAGAATGATTAAGAAAAGAAAAATGTTTAAAAAAACAAAGACTGGGGATACTAGGTGGCTTGGGTGGCTGAGTGTCAGACTCTTGATTTTGGTTCAGGTCATGATCCCAGGGTCATGGGATCAAGTCCTGAATCGGGCTCTGCGCTGAGTGAGGAGCCTGCTTAAGATTCTCTCTCTCTCCAAGGCACCTGGGTGGCTCAGTAGGTTAGGCATCCAACTTTGGCTCAGGTCATGATCTCGCCATTCATAAGTTCAAGCCCCATGTTGGGGTCTGTGCTGACAACTCAGAGCCTGAAGCCTGCCTCAGATTCTGTGTCTCCCTCTCTCTCTGACCCTCCCCTGCTCGTGCTCTCTCAAAAATAAAAAAATTAAAAAATTAAAAATAAAAAAAGATTCTCTCTCCATCTGCCCCTCTGCCCTGCTCACATGCTCTCTTAAAAAAAAATCAGTGATCAAAAGATAAAAGTATGTCCATAACAATTCAAAATTATTTAGTGGGTGACAGTGGGAAGACACCAGAGAAATATGGAAAAGTGCTAAAGTGCTAGTCTAAAGATGAGGAACATGTAATATTAATGTTTAAGCAATCCAGGGAGGTCAATAACACAACTACAGGCAGAGACACCGGAGTTTCACTGCAGCTGTGGACAGGTCCTGCCTGTTGTCAGCATCCACCTCAAAGCATACGCTGCAGGTGGTACTCAGCTTTTCTGCCTCACGGCTTTTTCAGAAAGACCCTTGGTTTAGCCTATTTTAAGAGGAACTGATACCTCTGGGGAGAAACTTGAATGTACGGGAGATAAGATAAAACCTCAGCTTCCCTTTGGTGGGACCATCTTGAGGCGTGTCTACTTGATGCCTCACAGGGATGGATCCCCAATTGCTTACAATAATAATTAGGTTATTAATGCACCTTCATAGGTTTTTCTCCCTTCTCCTCCAGTCTCTCACTTCTTTCTGGGGTCACCTACCAAATAAATCAGCCCCACCAAGTTGTGCCAAGAACTGTTTGGTACGTGATTTTGGGGGTGCATTCAAACTAAGACAGAATCTTAAGTTAAAGGCAATCACTGTAAGAATAAAAAGGATCCGGCTCTGCGCTGACAGCATGGAGCCTGCATGGGATTCTGTCTCCTTCTCTCTCTACCCCTTCCCCACTCTCTCTCTCACACAATACATAAACTTTAAAACAATTAAAAAAAAGATTACAAAGGGAATGTATAACTATTAACCCACATGTCTCCAAAGTAAAGGAGGAAAGAAAATACACACACACAACCCAAACAAAAAACCTACAACAAATATGAAACCTGAACCAAGATGTCAGAAATAAGTCCTAACAAGAACAGCTGCAATCTCAGATTGATACACAATCTCAGAAGCAGGATGGTTCCCTGATATCAAGCCTTCAGACTGGATGCTGCAACCACCTCAGCTACTTACCCTAAATAAATTACCAAAAGGAAAAACCAAAAACACAAAACAGACAACCCGGATTACTTTTAGAGATTTAATAATTCTGACAAATGATGGACAACTACTTGTTTTAATTTCCCGTAACTGAATGTTATCATCCATCCATCCATCCAGGTAAAAACACTGTGAAATTGTGATGCATTATGGTTCTTTTCTGCTTCGAAAACCAGCACCCCACCACCACCATAAAAGTCCTTTACAATATATACTTTAAGTGAAAGACCCATTATAGAAAAATTTTACTTAAGTACCAATAAAACAGATTCCAAATATGTGTGGAAAGATCATTCTTTGCAGAATTTACGAAGGAAATGATCATAAATTCATTATACCACTTTGGAACTCTCTCAAACACTTCAACAACTATTTTGTTAAAAATTGAGAAGAAGGGGAAAGGATTTTCTCAGAGAAAATGCCATACACTCCAACCCCTCTCTCTCTTTTACGGCGGGGTGCTATGGGGGAGAGTACTATCATTGCCTCCTTCATCTCAACCTAGAAGCAAGACCACTTAAGCAGCATGATACACGTTCCCAGCCACTGGAGGACACTCTGGATTGACGGTGCAGTGATTCAAGGCTGGGAATGAGAGCAAAGGGGCAAGACCAAAAGACAAAAAAAAGAGAGCCGCTCTTGTAAGTAACGGCACTCCTGCCAATGGCAAGACAAAGAATGCACATACGGATAGAGGTGAACCACCTCTAAGAGATAAGCTAGCATATGGGGTCATCTTAACTCACATCTAACAGGACTGCTTATCGGGTGATGGGAGCTCAGCCCAAGGAAGGGTAAGGTGGAATGCAAGTCCCCCAAAGGGAACCAAGGGAGCAAAGCAACTGCAAGAATCAAGTGCTCAGAAGAAATATCCCCAAAAATGGGAACCTTGGAAGAATCCAGAACAGTCACCTAGAGAAAGAATCATCTTTGAACATCTGCCACCCACTCAGTCAGTTGAGCTTCCAACTCCTGATTTTGGCTCAGGGTCATTGATCTCACAGTTGTGAGATGGAGCTCCACGCAGGGTGTGGTGCCTGCTTCAGATTCTCTCTCCCTCTACCCTTCCCCCTACCACGTATGTGCACATGTGCATGCGCTCTCTCGCTCTCTCTCTCTCTAAAAAAAAAAAAAGAAAAAAAATTGATAACGTTAAAGAAAAGTTAATCATGTTTTAATTTCTCTATTGCAGTCATTTGGATATATTTTACACTCCTGTCATTTAAAGGAAGCCAGTGTTTTCTATTCATATATTTATTTATTTTAATGTTTTATTTTTGAGAGAGCGAGCGAGAGCGAGAGAGAGAGAGAAAGCGTGAGCTGGGGAGAGACAGAAAGCGAGGGAGATGTAGAATCTGAAGCAGGCTCCAGACTCTGATCTGTCAGCACAGAACTAGATGCAGGGCTCAAACACACAAGTGGTAAGATCATGACCTGAGCTAAAGTCAGATGCTTAACCGACTGAGCCACTCAGGCGCCCCTTCATATATTTTTAAAAGACCTGTATTTTCCTGCTATTCAGTCTTCCTTCAATACCACAAACCCTTAGAATCACACTGTTAGAAGTTACTTTGTTATCATAGATAACAGTAAATCACCCACAAAAGAATCACTTCTGATAATTAACAAACTACTCCACTTAGCCACATATCAGGAACATAGAGATCTGATTGTGGTAATTATAAGATCACCATTAACAAATACCTATTTCTTTATTTAAAAAAATTTTTTTAATGTTTATTTTTGAGAGAGAGAAAGAAACAGAGCATGAGCAGGGGAGGGGCAGAAAGAGAGGGATACACGAAATCTGAAGCAGGCTCCAAGCTCTGAGCTGTCAGCATAGAGCCCGATGCGGGGCTCGAACTGACAAACAGCAAGATCATGACCTGAGCCAAAGTTGGATGCTTCACCAGCTGAGCCACCCAGGTGCCCCAGCAAATACTCATTTCTAATTAGTAAAGCCTTTCAAAAAAAGTTACTATTTCTGATGCAATTCATAAATACTCCTTAAGAGACATACTGTATAGACAGTAATTCTGTACTCAAATTACTGAAAGATCCTAAAAGATGGTCTCTAGACTTGTGAGTGTGGCTGTGGACCAGCAGCATCAAAGTCACCTGGGAGGTTGCAGAAATGCAGAATCTCATAGCCACCCACAGATCTACTGAATTAGGAGACTGCATTTTAACAGGTTCCCAGGGGATTCATGCATATATTACAGTTTAAGAAACACTGCTCTACAAAACACAGCATAAAATTTAATAAGAAACACAAGGCTTTATATACTATTATAGAAAATATTCTGGATTTTAAATGCCTGTCCCTTATTCTTGCTGACAAGCCATATAATGTGAAGCACACAAATTATTTAAAATTTTTTAATGTTTATTTATTTTGGGGGAGCCTGGGTGGCTCAGTCAGTCAGTGTGCAACTTCAGCTCAGGTCATGATATCATGGTTAGTGGGTTTGAGCCCCGCGCTGGGCTCTGTGCTGACAGCTAGCTCAGAGCCTGGAGCCTGCTTCGGATTCTGTGTCTCCCTCTCTCTCTGCCCCTCCCCTGCTCATACTCTGTGTGTGTTTCTCTCTCTCAAAAATAAACAAACATTAAAAAATTAAACATTTATATTTATTTTAGAGAGAGAGTGAGAGAGCATGCATGGGAGGGCAGAGAGGGGAGAGAGGGGGACAGAGGGTCCAAAGCACACTCCTAACTGACAATAGAGAGCGCAATGGGGGGCCTGAACCCACAAACCATGTGAACATGACTTGAGCCGAAGCTGGAAGCTTAACCAACTTACTTAATGAACCAATCTATCACAGATTCCATGCTCATATAATTTTGAAACAAATTAGACTTGCATAGTCTAATTCTGTTGTTCCTTAATTTTTGCATTTATAATTGAAATCTATAAATAGCTTCCTGTCCAGAGCTACTTCATTTTCAACAATTTATATTCACGTATGTTTGTGAAAGAAGGCAGTTAAAAAAAAGTTTCCTTCTATATATGATGATAATCTCAGATAACAGGTCTCAAGTCTGTAACCTGATTTCTATATATTGCTAGAAACATTTCTCAGAACCAAATCATAGTAAAAAACTATTAATGAAAATCTGTTTTATATTGTATGTAACTTTCTGTACAAGGAATGATGTCTACTGCCTACAGTGGACTTCTTAAGAGTTTAAAAGGAATCATTTGGGATCCTAAATGTTCCTAGTATGATCTGTGCTCTTTCCTTCATAAGGTTATGTTTCAACATGTCTCACTATACAAGTAACACAGCATTCTAAGAACATAATTATTCCTTTAAGCAATGGTTTCTGACATGAGAGACCTTTCAAATGAATTATAATAAAATTCTTCTTCTTTAAATATAAATTTTTAAAATTTTTATGTATTTTGGACAATACATTTCTTGGATATAAATCTGAGTCCTAATTTTATAAGGCATGGTATTTCTAACACTAAATTGATATCTTACTTAATGCATTCTTCCCAGTCCTTACTTTCTCTTCCTAGTCTTTGCTTCTATTTAATTACATCATCATTTGAAGCTATATTAGTAGCAAAAAATTGGCATCCAATTCCCGTCCCTCTCCAAGAAAACCTCTCTCTCACCTAAGTATAGTAGCCACATGGTTTAGGCAGGCCGAACATACCCTCCGCTCTGAGGGAGAAGGCCCTAAGTGCACCAAGCCAATTAGGGTAATCACATTCCTCTGACTACTTACTGTGATCTGGTCAAGGGTGATCTAATCAGATAAGAGCTCAGGACTTTTAATCCATTGCTGTGGGATGTGAACAAAGCACGTGGCTTCCATTGCTGATGGTAGCAATCTTGCAACCAGGAGGAAAATCAGCATGAGAAGGAACCCCACAAAGGGAGAGAGGCAAGCCAGGAGAATCAATGAGGTTACAGGAAGAACAAACCATAACTAAAAGCTATGATACTTCCACTTTTCTTTGTAAAGTCAGTTTGAAATTATTACTTCTGTTGTCAGAAAAGCATCTGATGAAACCCCAAAGAAAAGCATAAAAATATTCTGTATGCCATTTCTCAAATTCACAGATAATTGCCACTGGGACGTGATGTTTATTCTTACAACTTAGAAAAAGCAACTGAAACTTAAGACCTGTCTCAGTATCCCATTCTCTTTGCCACTTTAACATGGTTGACTAAAAAAATTACACCTTGCTTTTAACAGAGGTCTATTTATATGCTGAAGATCATTTTAAGTTAAAATGTTAAATGTAGGGATATCAAAGCTGTTTAAAACCTTTTAGGCCAAGTGGAAACCAAGTGGAAAAAAAATTTAAACACCCACAGTAAATTAAGATGTAAATACTAACAATTACGGGATCTCTTTTTAGTTTCTGACAAAGAGTGCTTTTTGTAGAAGTAGCAAAGAGAAACTGTGATATGTGGACACCTAAAAAGTACTAATCAAGAATTACACAAGCCAGATGAGTCAAATTTTGAAATTTAAAAGATAATGAACACAGCCTCATGGGAAAAAACTGAAGAAAGCATTAATTCCTCAAGTACAGTAGAAATAAAACTATTTTTTGCTACCTGGTCTTTTTTTAAAAAATCAAGGACCCAAGAGATCTATTTAACTCTATGGTTCCAACATTTTCTCCTTTCTATTTATACCCAAATCAAATCATTTTTGACTTTGACCAGTTTTGCCTTTTTTCAAGTTAAACTTTATTTTGGGTCAATTATAAACTAACACAGTTTTGTTTTATAAATTAGAGATACATATGCTAAATACATTCTCCACAATAACCCATAACAGTTAAAAAGGAATATGGACATAATCAAATTGTCACAAGCTTAAAAAGAACCCAACCTATCTTTTTTCTTCACAAAAAAATATGTATTTCAAGCCAAGAATTTAGAGAAAAAAGCTAGATGAAAACAATGAAAATCTCATATATTACTACTATTTTTTGATGTTTCCACCTAGGTTTTTTGTTTTGTTTTTCCTGTGTGAATGGGGCATGAGGGTGTGGTGGTAATAACCTAAGAAAATACAAATAATCTTACTCAATAATTAACTTTACTGGGGCCTCTGGGTGGCTCAGTCAGTCTTGAGTATCCAACTCTCAATTTCAGCTCAGGTCATGATCCCAGGGTGTGATCCACCCCCGTGTCAGGCTCTGCACTAAGTGTGAAGGCTGCTTAAGATTCTCTCTTTCTCCTAGTGCCCCTCTCCAATGTACACACACTTTCTCTCTCTCTCTCCCAAATAAATAAATAAATAAATAAATAAATAAATAAATAAATAAATAAATAAAATGGACAACTTAAAATATGTTAAAAAAAAAAAAAAAGAACTGGGGCACCTGGGTGGCTCAGTTGGCTAAGGATCTGACTCTTGGTTTTGGCTCGGGCTGTGATTTCACAGGTCATGGGATCGAGTCACACGTTGGGCTCTGTGCTGCGTGAAGCCTGCTTGGGATTTTCTCTCTTTCCCACTCTCTCTGCCCCTCCCCCACCTCAAAAATAAACATTAAAAAAAAGAATTAACTTTCCTCTTAGGATCTTTTGTATCAATGCTCATGAAATTAATAATTTGATAAAAATGCCATCTAATGTAAGAGCTTTGGATACTAAGGACATAATTCCTGCCTCATACCATGTTATAGGTGCTCAAGATCCAAATGGCGTGCATAGGAGAGCAACAGTCCAAACTACTGCAGATGGGAAGTCTTTAAGGACACAGTAAAAGAATGAGAAGTAGTGGCGACATTATTAGAATAATACCTGAGAGGTATACCTCTCTTAATTTCTCAAGGAACCAAAATGTCTTCTGAGAGTAGGCAATGGAAGTCAAGTTTCCCTGGTACCAAGTTGGGAAGGCAACTTCTTTGGTCAAAGACGTTAGCGTAATTGTGTTTTCATTATACCTCAGCAGCCGTTATTATTATAAATCCCACATTTCCAAAAGTGGGAAAAAATAAGATATATATTCAAAAGCACAGATTATAAGCCTACATGGTATTATATCAAACCTCCACTTATTTTGTTCTCATTGCAATCACCACCACAATGAGTTTATAGAAACACTAAATGCTGTCATAAATTTCAAAAGAAAAGGACAAAATTTTATAGGAAAATGTTACCGGAAACTTTAAGTTCCATCTAAAATTTCAGTTCTCCCTTACAACCCAGGAACTGCACTACTAGGTATTTATCCAAAGGATACAGGTGTGCTGTTTCAAAGGGGCACATTCCGGTGTTTACAGCAGTACTATCAACAATAGCCAAAGTATGAAAAGAGCCCAAATGTCCATCAACAGATGAATGGATAAAGATGTGGTATATTTACACAATGGAGTATTACTTGGCAATCAGAAAGAATGAAATCTTACCATATGCAACAACCAGCGTGTATTTTTTGTATTTTTAATTTTTTAATTTTTTATTTTTTTTCTGAGAGTGAGAGACAGCGTGAACAGGGGAGGGCCAGAGAGAGAGGGAGACACAGAATCCGAAACAGGCTCCAGGCTCTGAGCTAGCTGTCAGCACAGAGCCCGACGTGGGGCTCGAACCCACGAGCCGTGAAATCATGACCTTAGCCGAAGTTGGCTGCTTAACCGACTGAGCCACCCAGGTGCCCCTAGAGTGTATGTTAAGTGAAATTAGTCAGAGAAAGACATATCATGACTTCACTCATATGTGGAATTCAAGATACAAAACAGATGAACATAAGGGAAGCAAAAATAACATAAAAACAGGGAGGAGGACAAAACATAAGAGACTCTTAAATATAGAGAACAAACAGGGTTGCCAGAGGGGTTGTAGGAGGGGGGAGGGGCTAAATGGGCAAGGGAAATTAAGGAAGACACTTGTTGCCATGAGCACTGGGTGTTATATGTAGGAGATGAATCACTGGATTCTACTCCTGAAATCATTATTGCACTATGTGCTAACTAACTTGGATGTAAATTTATAAATAAATAAGTAAATAAATAATTAAGTAAATGAATAAATAAATGTCAGCTTTTCTTGAGGAATTTAACCCCACATTTTAGAGTCTTAAATCCTATAGCTGTAGTTCTTGCCTTTCACATGTGTCTTACACCTTTCTGAACTCAGAGCGCTGAGGTGGCTTTATCCACACGACTTCATGGGTCATAACAAAATATCATCTTATTTGCAGATATGGTCAGAATAGGCATTTANTAGTCAGAGAAAGACATATCATGACTTCACTCATATGTGGAATTCAAGATACAAAACAGATGAACATAAGGGAAGCAAAAATAACATAAAAACAGGGAGGAGGACAAAACATAAGAGACTCTTAAATATAGAGAACAAACAGGGTTGCCAGAGGGGTTGTAGGAGGGGGGAGGGGCTAAATGGGCAAGGGAAATTAAGGAAGACACTTGTTGCCATGAGCACTGGGTGTTATATGTAGGAGATGAATCACTGGATTCTACTCCTGAAATCATTATTGCACTATGTGCTAACTAACTTGGATGTAAATTTATAAATAAATAAGTAAATAAATAATTAAGTAAATGAATAAATAAATGTCAGCTTTTCTTGAGGAATTTAACCCCACATTTTAGAGTCTTAAATCCTATAGCTGTAGTTCTTGCCTTTCACATGTGTCTTACACCTTTCTGAACTCAGAGCGCTGAGGTGGCTTTATCCACACGACTTCATGGGTCATAACAAAATATCATCTTATTTGCAGATATGGTCAGAATAGGCATTTATGGGGCACCTGGGTGGCTCAGTCAGTTAAGCGTCTGGCTTTGGCTCAGGTCATAATCTGGCAGTTTGTGGGTTCAAGCCCTGTACTGGGCTTGCTGTTCTCAGCTTACAGCCTAGAAACTGCTTTGCAGTCAAATGCTCTACCACTGAGCTATACCCCCAACCTTAGAACCTGCTTTGGATCCTCTGTCTCCCTCTCTGTCCCTCCTCTGCTCAGAGAAGTTCTCTCTGTCTCTCTGTCAAAAATAAACATTTAAAAAAATGGGCATTTAACAGTGTCTAACTGATTAGAACTGGGAATGCCTATGTGAGTCATATAATTCCAAGGTGGAGACAAATGATCTATAGTTCAAAGTATTATTTACCACTCAACAAGATCATTAGGAGAATGATGACCTAAGAGATTTTTAAAAATCTTTGAAATTAATTTAAGTATTCTTAAAAAGAAACCCTTCTATGTGGAATAAAAAAAAGTGAAGTTCTTTGCTTAGCCAAAAGAACATGCCCCCCCCCCCCAATAAACCACAATTTACCTCGATAGTAGGCCTTTGTTATTGCATCAAATTCCTCTTGACCTGCTGTATCCCATAACATTAGTCTGACATCTTCATCATTAACTCTGAAACAAGAGATGAATTTATTTCATATGTAAAAGAAAATGTCTTTAGCAACATAACTTTGTGCCTATTTTTTAAAAGATTTGAAGGCTTTAAAACTACATTATTGGTGTTCACTCTGAAAAAGTCTGAGTGCTTTTAAATGTTGATACTATTACCAACAGAGGGAAAAGACATTCCCTCAAAACTATAACTTTATACATGATTTGAGTTTACCTGTCCTGTTTTCTCCTTTATACCAGTCACAGACAGTGGGGCTCTAAGGCTAGCAGCACCGGCAAGGGGGTTTCCTTAGGTTAATACTTGCTCTCCTCTTGCTACAAAATTCTAATGGGTCCTGGTGCACAAGTGATAGAATAAGAATAAGGAAGGAAAGAAATGAAAGACAGAAGCGAAAGAGAGAAGTGAAAGAAAGAAAAAAGAGAGGAAGAAGCAAGAGGAAAGAAGGAAGGAAGGAAGGGAGGGAGGAAGGGAGAGGAGGCAAGGAGGAAGGGAGAGGAGGGGAGGAGGAAGGGAGAGGAGAGGAGGAGGAAGGGAGAGGAGAGGAAGAGGAAGGGAGAGGAGGGGAGGAGGAAGGGAGAGGAGGGGAGGAGGAAGGGAGAGGAGGGGAGGAGGAAGGGAGAGGAGAGGAGGAGGAAGGGAGAGGAGGGGAGGAGGAAGGGAGAGAAGGGGAGGAGGGAATGAGGGAAGAAGGAAAGAATAAGCGAAAGCAAGCAGTTTACCTGCCTGGATGCCCTTCGACTTAAAAATTTACTCTTATTTTGTCATTACAGTCCATTGTCTTATTTACCGTGGTTCTGTTCTATAAAGTCACTGCAAACGCTGAATTATGAAATACTGAAACACTGCTCCTAGGAGAAATGCAGGGTTACGGTCCTGTGAGCCCTGGTCACATTCTCCCCAACCAATCAATACATAACCTTGGTTTTTTTGTGGTTCTGTTTAAAGAAGCTTTATTTAATGCATAATGTTAATTCATTAAGACTGAAGTCAAAGCCAACAGCACTGTAACTTATGCCTGAATGAAGCGTACCTAACACACATATTTTCTCTATAAGGCACATCATAGCATTCTTCTACTTAGGGAAACTACACAGCACTATGCTTGGGGGCCATGTTAAACAGTGACATCCTCAACAAAAAGCACAAAAATCTGGGACAAAAGCAGACACAAAAAACACTTGTTTATAGTATGAAAGACGAAAAAAGAAGGAAGAAGGTCGCCTTGTTCGACCTAACCTAAGAATGTGCGTGTAAGATACCAAATATTTACTGCTGTGTGCATATCAATGAATGATCACCAAAGCACTGAGCACATTGATTCTGGGGTTACAAATAAATTTTAGCAAGTAGCTGAATTTACAAATATGGAATTACAAATAATGAGAATCAACAGTGTACTTAAAGTATAAATATGGAATCTACAAATAACGAGGATCAACTGTATACTTAAAATATTAATTTGGGAGGGACCTGGGTGGCTCAGTCAGTTGGGCGGCTGACTTCAGTTCAGGTCATGATCTCGCAGTTTGTGAGTTTTAGCCCCATGTCAGGCTCTGAGCAGACGGATCAGAGCCTGGAGACTGCTTCAGATTCTGTGTCTCCCTATCTCTCTGCCCCTCCCCCATTCATATTCTCTCTCAAAAATAATAAACATTAAAAAAAATTTTTAAATATTAATTTGGTTCAGATAACAAGTACAAAAATGAATACTATGAAGACTTAAAATGAATCCTCTTAAAATATCTGAGAAAGGAAGTAAACACAGAAGTATCTTTAAAAAACGGAAATAGGGGCACCTGGTGGCTCAGTTGTTAAGCATCTGACTTTGGCTCAGGTCATGATCTCACAGTTCATGAGGACAAGTCCTACACCGGGTGAGCTCGAGCCCCACTTCAGGTGAGCCCCACTTCTTCCTCTCTCTCTCTAGCTTACTCGCACCCTCTCTCTTAATAAATAACTAAATAAATGAGGATAATAAAATGCAGATTAGAAATTGAACAGTCTTTAAAACAATGAACACAATTATCTTTAATGCTAATATCTAGGCTAGTCAGATTTGTTTAATGTTACTTATTTCTGGGGCTCCTCGGTGGCTCAATCAGTTAAGCATCTGACTCTTAATTTCAGCTCAGGTCATCATCTCACAGTTCATGCCTTCGAGCCCCACACTGGTTTCTCTGCTGTGAGTGCACAACCCGCTTCAGACCCACTGTCTCCCTCTCTCTCTGCATCTACCCCACTTGCTCTCTCTCAAAAATAATCAAACACTTAAAAAATAAATATATGTATGTGTGTGACATACACATATACACACACATATATACACACAGGCATGGGGTGTGGGGGAATGGGCAAAATGAATGAAGGGCAGTGGGAAATATAGGCTCCTAGTTATGGAATGAATAAGTCACAGGATTTATCTCAAAAGTCAAGTCACAGGACTTGTATCAAAAGGTACAGCATAAAAGAAGTAGTTGATGATATTGTAACAGCGTTTTATGGTAACAGATGTAGCTACATTTGTGGTGAACACAGCTTAACCCAGAGAGTTGAATCATTCCACTGTATACCTAAAACTAATGTAGCATTATGTGCTGACTCTACTCAAATAAAAAAAAATTAAAATATCTTAAAAGTTCTGAGGACTAATGACAAAAACTCTTACTTTTGATGTGTTTTAGAATCCAAATGGATCTCCTAAAGTAAGATTTCCTTTTCATAGGAATATTTAATTCTGCCAAATCTGTTCTTATTTCTTTAAAACAAATGATCAACTCTCTAACTTCTAGACAGACTTAGTATCCCACAATGTAAGAGTTGAAAACTATCCTGAGAGGCAGGTAACTTCCCTTTCATATAAAGTAGGTATGGCTCATTTTATGCACTTTGTTTTTTTTTTTTTTTAATGTTTTATTTATTACTAGGAGAGAAAGAGACAGCGTGAGCAGGGGAGGGTCAGAGAGAGAGGGAGTCACAGACTGAAACAGGCTCCAGGCTCTGAGCTGGCAGTCAGCACAGAGCCCGATGCGGGGCTCGAACCCACGAACCTCGAGATCATGACCTAAGCGAAAGTCGGACGCTTAACCGACTAAGCCACCCAGGCGCCCCTTATGCACTTTGTTTTACTCTGCTTCACAGATACTTTTTTTTTTTTAACAAATTACAAGTTTTTGGCAACCCTGCATTTAACAATCATATCAGTGCCATTTTTCCTTTTTTTAAGAAGATTAAAAAAAATTTTTTTTTAATGTTTTTTATTTCTGAGAGAGACAGCGTGAGAAGGGGAGGGTCAGAGAGAGAGGGAGACACAGAATCCGAAAGAGGCTCCAGGCTCTGAGCTAGCTGTCAGCACAGAGCCCGACGCGGGGCTCGAACCCATGAACCATGAGATCACGACCTGAGCCGAAGTTGGCTGCCCAACCAACTGAGCCACCCAGGTGCCCCTATTAGCGCCATTTTTCCAACAGCTTCTGCTCACTTTTGAGTCTCTGTGCCACATTTTGGTAATTCTTAAAATATTCCAAATTTTTTCATTATTATCATATTTGTTATGGTGATCTGTGAATAGTGATCTTTAATGTTACTACAATTGTTTTGGGTGCCACAAACTGCTTCTATTTAAGATAGCACACTACATGGATCAATGTTGTATGTGTTCTCACTGTCCTACTATCAGTCATTCCCCCATCTCTCTCCCTCTTCTTGGGCCTCTCTATTCCCTAGACATAGCAATATTGAAATTAGGCCAAATAATAACCCTATAACAGCCTCTAACTGTTCAAGTGAAAGAAGAGCCACATAATTCTGACTTTAAATCAAAAGCCAGGGACGCCTGGGTGGCTTAGTTGATTAAGCATCCGACTTTGGTTCAGGTCATGATCTCATAGTTTGGGAGTTCAAGCCCTCCATGAGGCTCTGTGCTGGAGCCTGCTTCAGATTCTGTTTCTCCCTCTCTCTCTACTCCTCCCCTACTTACAATGATTAAGCAGTGAGGAAAGCATGTTGAAAGTTGAGACAAGCTCAGAGTGGCTAAAATGAGCAAATCAGAGGACTCTAGATGCTGGCGAGGATGTGGAGAAACAGGCACCCTCCTACACTGTTGGTGGAAATGTAAACTGGTGCAGCCCCTCTGGAAATCAGTGTTGGGGTTCCTCAAAAAATTAACAATAGAACTCCCCTAGGACCCAGCAATAGCACTGCTAGGAATTTACCCAAGGGATACAGTAGTGCTGATGCATAGGGGCACATGTACACCAATGTTCACAGCAGCACTCTCAACAATAGCCAAAACATGGAAAGAGCCTAAGTGTCCATCAACAGACGAATGGATCAAGAAGATGTGGTTTATCTATATCATGGAATACTACATGGCAATGAGAAACAATGAAATCTGGCCATGTGTAGCAACATGGATGGACCTTGAGGGTGTTATGCTGAGCGAAATAAGTCAGGCAGAGAAGGAGAAATATCATATGTTTGCACGTATAGGAGGATTAGGAGGAACTTAATGGAAGACCATGGGGGAGAGGGAGGAAGACAAACCATGAGAGCCTCCTGAATGCCAAGAACAAACTGAGGGCAGATGGGGTGGGGGAGAGGGGGAGGGGGGTGATGGGCATGGAAGAGGGCACTTGTGGGGATGAGCACTGGGTGTTATATGGAAATCAACTTGACAATAAACTATTAAAAAAAAAAAAAAAGAAGAAAGTTGAGACAGGTTGAAAGCTAGGCCTCTTGTGCCAGTTAGCCAAGCTGTGAATGCAAAGGAAAAATTCTTGAAGGAAATGAAAAGTGCTGCCCCAAGGGTGCCTGGCTGGCTCGGTCAGTAGAGCATACAACTCTTGATCTCAGGGTCGTGAACTCAAGCCCCAAATTGGGCACAGAGATTATTTACTTATTTACTTACTTAATTACTTACCTACTAACTAACTAACTAAATAAATGTACCTACTCCAGTAAACACATAGAACATAAGAAAGCAAAATAGCTGTGCTGCTTATATGGAGAAAAGTTTTTGTGATCTGGACAGAAAATATAACCAGCCACAACATTCCCTCAACCAAAAGCGTAATAATCCAGAGCAAGGCCTTAACTCTCTTCAGTTCTATAAAGGCAGAGAGAGATGAGGAAACTGAAGAAGAAAAATCTGAAACTAGCAGAGACTGGCTCATGAGGTTTAAGGAAAGATGTTGTCTCTATGACATCAAAGCACAAGGAGAAGCAGCAGGTGCTGATGCAGAAGCTGCAGCAAGTTATCCAGAAGATCTAGCTGGGATAATTAATGAAGGCAGCTACACTAAGTCACCAAGTTTCAGTGTAGATGAAACAGCCGTCTATTGGAAGGAGATACTATCAAGGATGTTCATAACTAGAGAGAAGTCAGTGCCTGGCTTCAAAGCTTCAAAGGACAGGTTGACTCCCTTGTTAGGAGCTAATGCAGCTGGTGACTTTAAGTTGAAGCCAATATTTATTTACTGTTCTGAAAATTCTATGGCCCTTCAGAATTATACTAAGTCTACCCTGCCTGTGCTCTATAAATGGAACAACAAGGCCTAAATGACAGCACATCTGTTTACATCATGGTTTACTAAATATTTTAAGCCCACTGTTGCGACCTACTGCTCAGGAAAAAAATCCCTTCAAAGTATGACTGCTCATTGACAATGGACCTAGTCACCCACGAGCTCTAATGGAGATGTACAATGAGAGAATGTTGTGTGGATGCTAACACACATCCATTCTGCAACCCATGGATCAAGAAGGAATTCTGACTTTCAAGTCTTATTATTTAAGAAATATATTCTGTAAGGCTATAGCTGCTATAGATAGCGATTCCTCTGAGAGATCTGGGAAAAGTAAATTGAAAACTTTATAGAAAGGATTCACCATTGTAAATGCCAATAAGAACATTTGTGATTCACTGGAAAAGGTCAAATATCAACATCAACAGGACTTTAGAAGAAGTTGATTCCAACCCTCATGGATGACTTTGAAGGGTTCAAAGACTTCCATGGAGGAAGTATCTGCAGATGAGGTGGAAATAGCAGGACATGGAGCCTGAAGGTGTGACTGAATTGCTGCAATCTCATGATAAAACATGGGCAGATAAGGAGCTTCTCATTATAAATGGGCAAAGAAAGTGGTTTCTTGACATGGAATCTAGTTCTGGTGAAGATGCTGTGCAGACTGTTGAAATGACAAGAAAGGATTTAAAGTATTAAATAAACTCAGCTGATAAAGTAGCAGTGGGATTTAAGAGAACTTAAAAAACATTTTTTTAATGTTTTATTTATTTCTGAGAGGGAGAGCGAGAGAGAGAGAGAGAGCGAGCGAGCGAGCAGGGGAGGGTCAGAGAGAGAGGGAGACACAGAATCCGAAGCAGGCTCCAGGCTCTGAGCTGTCAGCACAGAGCCTGATGTGGGGCTCGAACCCACAAACCGTGAGATCATGACCTGAGCCGAAGTCAGATGCTTAACTGACGGAGCCACCCAGGCACCCCCAAGAGAACTTTTTTAAAGTTTTTAATTTTAATTGCACTATAGTATAACATACAGCGTTATATTAGTTTCAGGTGTACAATATAGTGATTCAACAGGGTTTGAGAGAATTGACTCCAATTTTGAATGAAGTTCTACTGTGGGTAAAATGCCATCAAACAGCATCACATGCTACAGGGAAATCACTCCTGAAAGGTAGAGTAAATCAATGAGGCAAACTTCACTGTTGTCTTATATTAAGAAATTGCCATAGCCACCCTAACCTTCAATAACCCCTACCCTGATTAATATGAAGGCAAGACCCTTCACCAACAGAAAGATTAAGACTCAGTGAAAGATCAGAGGATGGTTGCATTTTTTAGCAATACAGTATTTTTAAATTAAGGTATGTACATTTTTTTAGACATAATGCTCTTGCATACTTAATAGACCACAGTATACTGTAAACATAACTTTTATATGTACTGTGTAACCAAAAAATTCATTTGACTTGCTTTATTGTGGTAGTCTGGAACAGAACCTACAAAATCTCCAAGTTGTGCCTATATGGGACAGAAATCTCATTAGAGTCAAGCATCAGTTTGAGTTTAAGAGGTACGCAGGGTGCCACTAATAAATATAACACCAGATACAAGATAGAAAGTGGGGAGGGGAGAATGAAAAAAAGGGAGAAATGAGGAAGGGAAGATGGACAAAAGATGAGAAAAAGGCAGGAGAATAAAGATACACACAGGAATATTAACTGGAATCATAAAGAAACTTGAAACACTAAAAAGAAAAAGAAAAAAAGATACACAATAATGATATAAAAACCACCACCAACTGTCTCATTAAGCCACTGTCACTAGACTCCTAACCTTGGACTGTATTGCAATTAGTATTCCAATGAAAGTCTTAGATATAGTTCACAAATCAAAACTGAGGGGATAAAATGGCCAAGTACATACTGGATTTGTCGCTCCAAAAAATCAACTCCAATGGTTTTCTTGTAGTCTTTTGTAAAAATGCCTTTGCAATATCGCTGAATCATACTTGATTTTCCAACTGCTCCATTCCCTACAACCACCATCTTGATAGCCACTTCCATATCTTCCTCCAACATTTTTGCAGCTGAAAAGGTTTCTGAACCAACTTTAATTCCAGGTGATCAGATCTTCTCAAATCTGTGGTTTAAAATGAAATTATTTTTCATAACATAAAAATTGTACAAAATAAGCTATAAATGTATTATGGAGAAATAACTATATTGCATTGCAAGAATTTGTTTCCATGATGGAGGCCCCCTTACCATCCTGTTTAGATCATGTAAATTCTTTGAAAGGAGTTACAATATTATCATTCATTTTTGAATCCTGATCAATAGCACAATGTATGACATCTAAGTATTAATAAATGCCTAGATTACATAGTTCTACCTTTCACTAAGATTAAGATGGGTGTTAGAGTGGAGGTCTGATTTAAAGTTGCTCTTAGTGAGGTTACTGCTTAACCTCTTTCAACTTTAGTTTACTGAGGATATTTACCTCACAAGACTGTTGATCAATGGCACATATAAAGCACTTAGCATAATGAAAATCAAGCATTCAAAAAATAGTAGTTTTATACAACATAATAAATCCTCCATAGTTACCACCATATGGGCAATAAATACAATATCTAAAGAAACTGCTTTTTCAACCTCACAGGTAATAACTACTATCCCTAGAAAAGCACCCTTAAGAAAGATTTTGTATAATAATGTACAACTGTGTGACAGCATTGGACTCTTACAGTGCTTTACTGTCAGGTTATAATGAATCCCTTATAAATAATCTTATACCACACATTCTTTCTTTAGTTTCAGACTAGTCACAGTTACTCATATAATGAACATAATACAACGTGTACTGTCTGCATTTTAGATTGAAAAGAACAGAAAGTCAATTTCTTCTATTTCTTAACATTACTAGTTAAGTTCCTATTATACAGTATTATATTCCAACTACCTTAACTGAAAATCCATCTATACAACCACTACATAAAACAAGTCTGAAACATGAAGAACATTTTCCCATCCCCCCACCATGGAGTCTCAGTAATTGTTCCTACCGCTTCACAAATTTCCACAATCATAAGAATCATCTAGAAGGATTTGTTCAAGTACAGATGCTAGGTCTCCACGTCAAACATAATTAAAGATGTAAAAAAAACCCAAAAAAACAAAAACAAAACCAGTGTATCAGAATGAAAAGACTGTGGTGGGAGCAAAAATCCAGGAAAATACAAAAGCCTTCTCGAGTGTTCTAAATTATGTTGGACTCAAACACAATTGTGTGGTTTTCAATATGTGTAGAGAAAATATTTAAGACAAGTAATTACAAATGGGAGAGGATAAAGGAATGTAAAGGGAGATAAGGTTTCTATGATTCACTTGAACTGGTAAAATGCTGACACCCACAGACTGTGATAAATTTTATGTGTACGTATATATACAAATATACTATATATGTGTATGTATATAGTGTAATATCCACAGCAACCACTGAAGAAGTTAAACAAAGAGATATACTCAAAACACTACAATAAAACAAAATGAAAGTCTAATAACAATAAAACTATCAGAATTTAACTGACCTTTATAGAACCATCCACACAACAGCAGAACATACTTCTTTTTAAGTATCTATTAAATCTATTAAATATATACCAAGATAAAATAGATTCTAGGTGATTAAAAAAAAACTCAACAAACTTAAAATAATAGACCACAATGCAGTCAAATTAGAAATCAGTAACAGAATGGGGTGCCTGAGTGGCTTAGTTGGTTAAGCGTCCGACTTTCGCTTAGGTCATGATCTCGCGGTTTGTGGGTTCGAGCCTCGCGTCGGGCTCTGTTCTGATTGCCAGCTCAGAGCCTGAAGCCTATTTTGAAGTCTGTGACTCCCTCTCTCTCTGACCCTCCCCTGCTCACGCTGTCTCTCTCTCTCCTAGAAATAAATAAAAATATTAAAAAAAAAAAAAGAAATCAGTAACAGAAAACCGAAAGATAAAAGAAAAATCTGCAAACATTTGCAAACTAAAAACAGACTTCTAAACAATGTGTGGGCCAAAGACAGAAGCTGAAGAGAATTTTTTTTTTAAGAGAGAGAGCATGAGCGTGAAAAGAGGCAGAGAGGGAGGGAGGGAAGGAAAGAGAGAGAATATCTTAAGCAGGTTCCATGTTCAGTGTGGAGCCTGATGTGGGGCTCGATCCTATGGGCCTGAGATCATGACCTGAGTCAAAATCAAGAGTCTGGATGCTCAACCAACTGAGCCACCCAGGTGCCACAAGAGAAATTTTTTTAAAATAATTAATTGAATGAATATGTGAAAAGCTGTGAGACATAGCTAATGTAGTGCTGAAAGAGAACATTTATAGCACTAAGTGCTTATCTTAGAACAGAAGAAAAGTCTCAAGTCAATTCTTTAAACTCCCACCTCAAGAAACTAGAAAAAGAGCAAAATAAATCCAAAGCAAAGGATGGAAATAATAAAGAGCAGAAATCAATGAAACTGAAAATAGAAAAATAGGGAAAATTAAACAAAAAACTGTTTTTTTAAAGATCAGTGTAACTGACAAACAGAAGAAAAAAGAGAAAACAGAGAAGATACAAATTACCAATATTACTAATAAAATCAGGAAGTTCACTATGGACTTTGCAGACTCCAAAGGATAACACAACAAACAACTCTATATACATAAATTTGACAAAGTAGATGAAATGGACCAACTCCTTAAACAGATTAACTACCACAACTCACTCAATATGAAATAGACAATTTGAATAGCCCTATAAGTGGGGCGCCTGGGTGAATCAGTCGGTTAAGTGTCTGACTTCGGCTCAGGTCATGATCTCACGGTTTGTGGGTTCAAGCCCTACATCGGGCTCTGTGCTGACCACTAGCTCAGAGCCTGGAGCCTGCTTCTGATTCTGTGTCTCCCTCCCTGCTCATGCTGTCTGTCTCTCTCTCAAAACAAAATAAACAAAGCATTAAAAAAATTTTTTAATATAAAAAAATGAATAGCTGTATACCTATAAAGGAAATTGAATTTGTAACTTAAAAACTCAAAGAAAAGTCTCCAGGATCAGGTGTATCCCTGGAGAAATCTACCAAACTTTCTTTTTAAAAATGTTTTTAATGTTTTTTTTTTAATGTTCTATTTATTTTTGAGAGAGAGATAGAGACAGCATGAGCAGGGGAGGGTCAGAGAGAGAGTGAGACATAGAATCTGAAACAGGATCCAGGCTCTGAGATAGCTGTCAGCACAGAGCCCGACACGGGGCTCGAACCTACAAACTGTGAGATCATGACCTGAGCCAAAGTTGGACGCTTAACCGACTGAGCCACCCAGGCACCCCTCTACCAAACTTTTCAAGAGCTGACACCAATGAAACACAATCTTTTCCAGAATATAGAAAAGAAGGGAACAGTTCACAACTTATTTTATAAAGCCAGCATTACCTTGATACCAACACCACACAAAGACAGTATGAAAAAGAAAACTAGACAAATATCCAATCATGATCATAGACACACAAAAGTCTTCAACAAAATATTAGTAAATCAGATACAGGAATATATAAAAAGAATAACCAGGACAAGTGGGTTTTGTTCTGGGGATGCAAGGGTGGTTCAACACCTAAAACCAATCAGTGTAATCAACCATAGTAACAAAGCAAAGAAGAAAAACCTCATTACCATATCAACTGATACATATTTCACAGGAAATATATAAAACTCAACATCTATTTGTCAGAAAAATAGCAAACTGGAAACACAAGAGGACTTCTTCAACCTGATAAAAGGTGTTTATTAAAAACTACCCAGCTAATATTATATACTTAATTCTTTAAAAGCCTTTTTTTTTTTTTTTTTTTTTAAGTAAACTCTACCCACAACATGGGGCTCAAACTCATGACCCTGAGATAAAGAGTTGCATGCCCTACTGACGGAGCCAGCCAGGCACTCCTGAAAGCCTGACTACTTTAACCCCTAGACTGAGAACAAGGAAAGAATCTTTACTCTCATCACTCCTATTCATCATACACAAAATTCTAGCCAGGGAAACAGGTGACAAAAAAAACAAATAAAACACTTACAGATTAGGGGAAAGAAAACAACAAATAAAATTGTCCCTATTCACAAATTACACGACTGTCTTTATAGAAAACTTCAAGGAATTAGGGGCGCCTGGGTGGCTTAGTCGGTTAAGCGTCCGACTTTCGCTTAGGTCATGATCTCGCGGTTCGTGGGTTCAAGCCCCGCGTCGGGCTCTGTGCTGACTGCCAGCTCAGAGCCTGGAGCCTATTTCAGATTCTGTGTCTCCCTCTCTCTCTGACCCTCCCCTGCTCACGCTATCTCTCTCTCTCTCCTAGAAATAAATAAAAAAATTAAAAAAAAAAAAAAAGAAAGAAAACTTCAAGGAATTAAAAAAAAAATCCTGGAACTAATAAGTTAGCTTAGCAAGGGCACAGGATACAAAAACAACAAACAACATTGAATTGTATTTCTATACCCTAACAATGTACAATTTGAAAGAAAAAAATTTTTTAAAGTTTTATTTATTTAAGTAATCTCTATACCCAACGTGGGGTTTGAACTCCCTATCCTGAGATTAGGAGTCTCATGCTCTTCCAACCGAGCCAGCCAGGCACCCCGAAACCAAAAATTTTTAAGTGACATTTACAAGAGTTTCAAAAAAAAATTAAATACTTTGTTAAAAATCTAACAAAATATGCATAGGATCTATATGCTGAAAACTATAAAACACTAATGAAATAAACACCTAAATAAATGAAAAGACATGCCATGTTCACAGATTGCAAGATTCAACAAAGTAAAAACAGCACTTCTCCCCAAATTGACCTTTGATTTAATGCAGTTCCAAAGTACCAGCAGGATTATTTTATAGTTGAGACAAGCTGATTCTAAGTTTATTTTTATTTATTTATTTTGAGAGAGAAAGTACAAGCGGGGGAGGCAGAGAAAGAATCCTCACTGGATTTCACACTGACAGTATGGAGCCCAATGCAGGGCTCAAACTCACAAACCATGAAATCATGACCTGAATCAAGACTGAGTTGGTCGCTTAACAGACTGAGCTAAAGGCAAATAAACTAGAATAGCTAACACAATTTTGAAAAATAATAAAATTGGAGGAAATCATGCTAGCCAATTTTAAGACACCAAAAAGCTGTACTAATTAAGAAAGCACCAAAAAGCTGTACTAATTAAGAAAGCACGATACTGGCAAAGAGAAAGATACATAGATCAATGGAACCGAACAGAGCCCAAAAATAGACCCACACAAATTCAGCCAACTGATTTTTGACAAAGGTGCAAAAACAGTTCAATGGAAAAAAGACAATGTTTTCAACAAATGGGGATGGAACAATTGAACATTCATATGTAAAAAAAAACCAAACATCTACCTAAACCTCAAAATGGACCAAAGATCTAAAACTATTGGCTCTCTCTCTCTCAAACATAATAAACATTAAAAAAAATAATAATACATTTTTTTAAAGAGGGGACTCCTGGGTGGCTCAGTCGGTTAAGCATCTGACTTCAGATCAGGACATGAGCTCTTGGTTTGTGAGTTAGAGCCCCACATCAGGCTCTCTGCTGTCAACTCAGAGCCTGCTTCAGATCCCGTCTCCCTTTTTCTCTGCCCCTCCCACACTCTCTCCTTCTCTCTCTCAAAAATAACGTTTTAAAAATATAAAATAAAAAAATAAAAATATAGGGGCACCTACGTGACTTAGTTGACTTAGTCAACTTAGGAGTTGAGCATCAGACTCCTGATTTCAGCTTAGTTCACGATCTCACAGTTTGTGAGTTCCAGCCCCTCATCAAGCTTGCTACTGTCAAGTGAAGAGCTGAGACTGCTTTGTATCCTTTGCCCCCTCTCTCCCTCCCACTCCCCCACAGTCGCGCTCTCTCTCTCAAAAATAAATAAAACATTTAAAAAAAAATAAAAGTAAAACTGTAAGGGTGCCTGTCTAGCTCAGTTTGGTAGAGTTTGTGACTCTTGATCTTGGGTTGTGATTTTTGAGCCCATGTTGGGTGTAGAGACTATTTTTAAAAAATCTCAAATAAAATAAAATAAAATAAAATAAAAACAAAGCCCCATAATTTTTAGAAGAAATATTTTAGAAGGTGAAAATCTTGACGTGGGGTTAGGCAGAGTTCCTAGACATGATACCAAAAATTTCCACAAAAGGAAAAACTGATGTTAGACTCCATAAAAACTAAAACATTTGCTCTGGAAACGATGCTGTTAAAAGAATAAAAAGACAAGCTACAGACTGCAAGAAAATATTGGCAAAGCACATGTCTACCAAATAACTTGTATCCAGAACATATAAAGAACCCTCAAAATTCAACAACATTAAAAAAAAAAAACCTCAACATAAGAAAGCAAACAACCCACTTGAAAAAAGGGCAATACCCTCGGCCAGATACTCATCAAAGATTATATATGCCAAATAAGCACATGAAAAGAAATTCAACATTGTTAACCATTAATTAAAGACACATCAAAACCATGGGATACCACATGTCTATTAGAATGGCTACATTTAAAATTACTGGGGGGCGTCTGAGTGGCTCAGTCAGTTAAGTGTCCCACTTTGGCTCAGGTCATGATCTCACCGTTCGTGGGTTTGAACCTCGCGTCAGGCTCTATGCTTCTGTGCTGACAGCCAGCTCAGATCCTGGAGCCTGTCTTCGGATTCTGTAACACCCTCTCTCTCTGACCCTCCCCTGCTCACACAGTCTCTATCTCTCTCTCAAAAATAAATAAAGAACATTAAAAAAATGTTTAAATAAAATTACTGACCATACCAAGTGCTTAGGAGGATGAAGAACAACTGGTACTCTCACACACTGCTTGCTGTTAGGAATGCAAAATGACACAACCACTTTGGAAATCAGCATGACAGTTTCTTATAAAGTTAAACATACTTTATATGACCCTGCACCTCACTCCTCGCAATACGCTAGAAACGAAAACTTAATGTTCATACAAAAATCTGCCCATGAATGTTTATAAGCAGCTCCATTCATAATGAGGAAGAACTGGAAACACTCCAAATGTCCTTCAGTGGGTTGATGTATAAACAAACTGTGGCACGTCCACCTAATGGAACAGTACTTAGCAATAAAAAAAGAAAACTGTTGATACGTGCAACAACTTGGAGGGATCTTAAGGACATTAAACTGAGTGAAAAGAAGTCAGCATTAAAAGATCACATATTGTATGATTCCACTTAGAAGACATCTGGAAAGGACTGGTGATTGCCAGGGTTGAGGCGTAAGGGAAAAGATAAAAGGACAGCATGAGTTTGGTGGGGGTGGGGGTGGTGATAAGAACTGTTCTGATGGTAGTGGTGGTTGCATTAATCTAAAATTCATAGAACCGCACATCCCCTAAAAAGTCACTTTTACCATATAATTTTATTTTTTTATGCTTATTTATTTTGAGAGAGAGAGAGAAGGAACACACAGGTGGGGTAGGAAGAGAGGGGGAGAGAGACAGTATCGCAAGCAGGCTCGAAGCGCAGCACAGAGACCAGTGGCAGGCTCGATCCCATGACCCTAGGATCATGACCTGAGTGGAAATGAAGATTCGGAGGCTCATGCAACTGAGTCACCCAGGTGCCCTTTATCATATAATTTTAAAAACAAAATGTAAAGGAACGCCTGGGTGACTCGGTCTATTACGCCTCCGACCTTGGTTTGGCTCAGGTCATGATCTCAGGGTTGGTGGGATCCAGCTCCTGCATCAGGTTCTGTAATGACAGCATGGAGCCTGCTTGGGATTCTCTCTCTCTCTCTGCCCCTCCCCAGCTCATTCTCTCTCTCTGTCTCTCTCTCAAAATAAATAAATATTTTTTTAAAAAATTAAAAGAAGGAGAGTGTAATCAGATTTTAACGCAAGCAATCTGACTCTTGTGGTTATGAGCTACTACTACTCTCCAGACTTAAGGCATTATATCAAAACAACTAAGCTCTTGGAAAATAGGCATAATTCTGAGTATGACAATTTTATTTTATTTTTTTTAACAAATAGTTTATTGTCAAGTTGGTTGAGTATGACAATTTAAAAGCTTACAGTAATGCTTTACATAAATACTCTTTCCCCCAAACTTAATTTTAAAGACTTTTTCCAACCAATGCAGTCTAATAAACTAGAAAAGGAAAAGACGAGCTAAGTCACTGATCAAAAGGTTTATTTACATCTGAGCCTGTACTTAAGTACAGATACGATTATGTTTATAACAACACCGAAAAACTTGTTAGGTTCAGTGAAATTACCTAGAAGACGTTAGGAGTTCTATAAAACCTAGAGAAGTACACGGGGTTTTCAGGCTCTCCTGACACTCCTGATAGTGAAATTAATACTCTCTCACACACCCTCAGGTTCTTACGTCTGGGAGCTGCTGGAGGCTCCTCGGTTCTCCGAGTTAAGTAATTCTGTGGCAGCCACTGTCAATGAAATAGTGCAGTCTGGCTCATTCATATTCTAGCAGTCTCTGAGCGAGAAACTAGGGTAGGGTGGGGCCGCGGGTAAGGAGGGGGCCCCTCCGCAGGAAGGAGGGGGGTCTAAAAGCCAGAGTAGGACTTGGGACCCTCTTCCCCATCACACCTCACCCAGGACTTCAGGCCCCTTGCCGGGGTCTCTCCCGGCTGGGGTCGCGCCTGCCCCACCTGGGGGCTGGGGGAAGACGAGAAGCTGGGTGCTCAGCCAGGCTGGAGGCCAGCGCCTCGCCCGTCTCGCTCCTTCCCGCCCTAGGGGCAATCCCAGGGACCCACACCCTGGGAGCCCGGGCCGCCGGGCGGGGAGAGCGGGCGCCGGGCAGGCGCCGCCGCCCACCTCCTCCAGCTGGAACTTGGGCACCGCGCTCCGCGGCGGGGGCGCGGGCGCTCAAGGGCCGGGAGCTCGGGCCTGGAGGCCCCTGTCCCCGACACCCCTCTCCAGCCCCCGGAGTACGGCACATCCCGGGACCCCGGGAAGAAGCGGGCCCTTCCCCAGCAGAGCCGGGGGAGTCCTGAGCCGCTGGAGAGGGCGAGTGAGAGGCGCGCGGCTGCCCGGAGTGCAAACT
>NW_027530644.1:2185425-2350143 GCF_008692635.1 Crocuta crocuta | reverse complement strand
TTCTGGCAGCCAGGGCTCAGAACAAGCGGCTCAGCAGCAACTCCGGGAAGGATGGTGGGGCGCGGGAGACTCGACTCCCCTCATCTGTGGACCCGCCGCGCTGCGGCGCATGCGCTGGGCTGGGTCTGCGCATGCTCCGCGCAGACCCGGTTTCCCCCCCGCCCCGCTCCACCCGCGTCCGAGCTGGTGCCGGGGGAGGGCGGCTCTCCTGCGTTCCCCGCGGCTCCTCTGCGTTCCCTGTGCCTCTGGGGAAACCCGGTGTGCAGTGCGGAGGGCAGCGGCGGGCGGGAGCTTCTAGATCGTGGACCCTAGTAAAGAACTGATAAGGAAGGTCCGCATAGGTTTCGCCTAAGTGATCAGACTTCCATAGTACTCAAAGGACTTGCTGCGCCTTGGACGCACACCTTATTTTCTCCACCGAATGACATCCAAGTGGTAGAGTGAGCAAAAAATGTTGAGCAAAACTGAAAACGCACTCACAGCCCATACGTTGCAGCTGAACAAAGTACAAGTCTGAGATGGTTAACAAGTTCAGAGAACCAAACCAACAATTAAAAGGTCCCCCTAAAAGCAATCTAAACTGCTTCAGTTGTATATTTCAACATAAAATAGAACAGAGGGAATAAAGGAAATTACCAAGTGTTGGCAAAATACTCCAAGGATGTGGAATAACTGAATGCATCTACCCTACTTCTGGAATGTAAACTAGGACAACTCCTTTAAAACACAATTTGCCACTGTTTCCTAAAGAAGCAAACCCCATAACCCAGCAGTTCCACCTCTACTAATCCAGCCAAGAGAAATGAGTACTTACCTTGCACCAACACCGCAAAAGAATGTTCACAACTGCATTGTTTTAATAGCCCCCAAATGGAAATATTACCCAAAAGACCATAAACAATAGAATAAATGAGTAAATTCACAGTGTTCATATAATGGAATGCTGTGCAACAATGAGAATGACTCGCAACTACCGACATGAAATGGCTTAACTGCAGAAATGTAAATTTGAGCATAAAAAGTGAGGCAGAAAAAAATACTTAATGAGTAAGCCTTTCTCAGCACAAAAACAGGAAAAGAAATCTGCTAGAATTTAGGGTAATGGTTACCTTTGCAGAAAAGGGATAGTGACTGGGTGAAGGATTCCCAAGGTGTTAGGCTCTCTCTGTTGATCTTGGCACTAGTTACACGTATGTGTTCATCTGTAAAAATTCACCAAACTGTGCTCTTATGCACAGTTTTCTGTATGTGAATTATATTCACAAGCAGTAGTTTTTAAAATTAATTTTTTTAAATTTCAAATTTGTTTTACTTGTAATTGATTGCAATATAGTTTTGTAAACATAGTGGTTATTTATAGGAAATTTAATGCCAAGTAGCCAATGGATTTATCTCTAGAATTTGGTTAGTAGTCTCTTAAACTTGAGTAATGTACTCACTCTCACCACCTTTAAAAGAAAAGGAAAAACTTGATTAAGAAATGGGCAAAGGACTTAAACAGACATTTCTCCAAAGAAGGTGTACAAATGACTAATAAGTAAATGAAAAGAGGCTCAATATCATTTATCATTAGTAAAATGCAAATCAAAACCGCAATGAGATACTATTTCACACCCATTATGCCGGAGGCCACGCCGGCTCCGACAGGTCCAGGGGTCCCTGAAGGATGGACGGTGTCGGCGAAAGAGAGTGAGAGAGCCCCAAAATCCTTTCTGATCACCAGGCAGGCATCTCTGTCCTGTCGGTTTTGGTGTCTTTATTTATAGGTTAAATGATAACACGACATCAGAAAAAGGAATTTTTACAATGGATAGCTCTTTGTGATAAGATGCTTTGGAAAGTGTACAGAAGCAGGTTTTACAGAAATATTCTTGCAGAACTATTGCAATTATAGTGAGGTTAAGTAAATCTTATAACTAGAGAATTAGGGTATTCTTAGTAAAAGACAGGATACATATTTGTTCTAAGTTAATAATGCTAAGGTTAGGTCATAGGTTAAGTGTATAGATGGGCTAAGAGTCATTCTGTCTGACTCTCAAATGTATGTTTTTGAGTTGGTTAATAAGTTGTTTGTGGAAACCTATTTGATGCTGAATGTGTGAACACCATGGAGGCCCTAAATGTGTCAGCCTTTTGTTTGTGGGTAATGCTTTAGCTACTCTTATCTATCCTCATCCCAGCCACCTGTAAGGGAGGGTGTTTGCAGAAAGTAGGCCTTGGGGAAGGGACTGCCATACATCACCAATTAGGAGAAGGTGTAAGTATTAACTTAAGTTCTGCCCTTATCTGTACCTTAACTCTAAATTAGGCTCTTTGTCTCGGGGCCAGGCTCAGTTGTAATTCTTGTGTTCTTAACCCCCTAAGTCTTGGATCTGCAAGGCCCTCAGGAAGAGCCTTTTGACAATCATCCGTAGAGCTTTCATCTAAAATCTCTCTTGTAAAGGCAGGAATATGCTTTTCCTTATGAGGTATCTGTGTTCAGAATATTGGTCTGATATGGAATATTGTGAGGCCTGGTCAATACCAGCACAACATGAGCCAGTAGTAGCAGGAGATACCAGTTTTCATTTCTCATGGCAGTAGCTGTGCAAACACTGCCATTTCCTTGCTGTGACTGCCATCCATAGAGGCCAGTGCGGCTCCCAGCACCATTAGAATAGCTGTTATAGGAGCACCTGGGTGGTTCAGTGGATTGAGCATCTGACTCTTGATTTCAACTCAGGTCATGATCCCAGTTTCCTGGAATTGAGCCCCAAGTTGCTTAGCACAAAGCCTGCTTAAGATTCTCACCCTCTCTCCCTCCGCCCCTCTCCCCCGCTCTCTCTTTAAATAATAACTTAAAAAAATTTTTTTTAAATAAATGGATATTATAAAACAAAACAAAACAGAAAATAACAAGCGTTGGCAATAATGGTGAGAAACTGCAACCTCTGTGCACTGCCAGCAGGAATGTAAAATGGTACAGCCATTATGGAAAACAATATGGCAGTCCCTCACAACATTAAAAATAGAATTACCATATATTCCAGCAATTCCACTTCTGGGTATAAGCTCAAAAGAATTGAAAGCAAGGAATCAAACCAATGTTTGTACAACCATATCCACATCAACATTATTTACAGTAGCCAAAAAATGGTAGCAGCCCAAATGTGTATCAACAGATGAATTGATAAAAAAGTCATGTAAATATGACATTTATTATATTATTCAACCTTAAAATACTATTAGATTCAGTCTTAAAAAGGAAGGAAATTTTGATACATGGTTTACTATGGATGAACCTTGAAGACATCATGCTGAATAAAAAAAGCCATTTAAAGAGTACAGAGTTTCTGTTTTGCAAGATGTAAAATGTTCTGGAGATGGATGGTGGTTAATATGTTTCATGTCCCTGAACTATACCCTTAAAAATTGTCAAAATGGTGGGAACCCCTGGAGGGCTCATTCAGTCAAGCATGAACTTTGGCTCAGGTCATGATCTCTAGGTTCATGAGTTCGAGCCCCATGTTGGGCTCTGTGCTAATAGCTCGGAGCCTGGAGCCTGTTTCAGATTCTGTGTCTCCCTCTGTCTCTTTCCCTTCCCCACTCCCACTCTGTCTCTGTCTTAAAAATAAATAAACATTAAAAAAAATTTTTTAATGGTCAAAATGGCAAATTCTATGTTAAGTATATTTTACCACAATTTTCAAATGGGGGAAAAAAAGAAAATTCTAGTGAGTATCAAAAAATATATCTGAGGATTCAAATTTGAGAAAAATTTCTTGAAGGCCCGTTTCCGTTTCCATGGGATTTTTGCACATTCTAATGCAATTATGTCTATCTTTTATTTGACTCAAGGCTGTGCTGAAGGAGTGGAAACCTGGCCTTTTATTTTTTTTAGGTTTTAAAAATTTATTTATTTTTGAGAGAGAGAGAGAGAAAGCATGCATGTGCCTGAGTTGGCGAGGGGGAGAGAGAGAGGAAGACACAGACTCTAAAGCAGGCTCTAGGCTCTGAGCTGTCAGCACAGAGCCCGACACGAGGCTTGAACCCTCGAACAACAAGATCATGACTTGAGGTGAACTCTGACTCTTAACTGACTGAGCCACCCAGGTACCCCTGGGGAAAATATTCTGAAAAGTTTTTTTGTTTTTTGTTGAGTTTTGTTTAGTTTTGCCTTCATTTTAATTTTTAAGTAATCACCCAAAGTGGGGTTTGAACTCACAACACCAGGATCAAGAGTGGCATGTTCTACTGACGGAGCTAGCCAGGTGCCCCTGAAAAGTTATATTTTTAAGTCATTTAGTGATTCTTCAAATCTAGTACCTTAACTGACCCAGCAAAAGGTGGCCATTGTCCTTTGCTGGTTGTTTCACCATGTGTGATTCTAATGCACTAAATACTTTTCAGGGATCATGAATTGTATATGGGTGAAAAGACACACATTTTTAAAAAATGACATACTCTTAAGAAACCCTTGAAAATTTTACCACTTGAATCACAAGTTTGCAAACATATGTAAATTTGTGGGAAAATCAGGAAAAGCCTAAGATTTCTTCACAGTATTGTTCTAGATAGTAATAATGTAATAGTCTACAGAATCAAATAGACCATGCTTGAAAACAAATTTTTGAATAATTTCTAGTCAGACATCAGACATGGGTGTTTAGAGGTGGACAGAAGGGAGGTGATTTGTGCTCTCTTGGAGCTTATAGTCTGGTAAGGGAGACTAACCAGTGTGATGGAAGTGTATAAAAGGGGGCCCTAATTTAAATTGGAGAGCCAGGGAGGCCTATCTGACAAAGTAACATTTAATCAGTTATCTGAAAGATCAATGTGTTAGCCAGATAAATAGGCAGAAAAAGATTTTAAGTAGAAGGAGCATCAAGAAAGATGACCTGAGGCAGGAAATAATTTAATGGGTTTGAGGAATTAAAAGGGAGCTAGTGGGCTAAGGTGGAAAGTGCTATAAAATGAAGTATTGAGGGAGACAGGGGCCAGATCATGAAGACCCTGTAGGTCAGGATAAACAATTTGGTTTATATTGCAAGTACACTGGGAAGCCTTTGAAGGGTTTTTAGTGCAGGGATAAGGAAATCCACTTGAAAGATTCCTCTGCCTGTTGTCTAATGAAAGCACAGAGCAGATGAAACTAGGACAGTGGAAGGCTGGTCCAGGTGAGAGATGATGGAAGCGTAACTGAGATGGTAACAGGGGAGGGAGAGAAAAGTAGATGGATTTTTTTTTAATTTTGGGTGTGGAATCCATAGGACTTGGCTACGGAACAGGAAAGAGGGAATGTCAGGAAGGACTCACAGGTTTCTTGAATGAACACCTGAGAGTCTGGCATCTAATTCCAATGTGTGGGAATTTCCCCTCCACCACCACCAATAAGCAATTCTTAGACAATTTAACTCAATTTTGCCACTGTCCATCTGGAGATAGCATCAGGTTCCCCAGGTTAAGGGTTCAGTCCCACAAGACTGTGTTCATTCTTCCCCTCCACACACACACTTCAGATGCCAGTCACATGCCCAGGTTATCACCCGAGCTTCTGACCAATTCATTGAAGATGGGAGGTTCCAATGATCTCTTCCTTGGGTTTGACTAATTTGGTAGAGCAGCTCAGAGAACTCAGAGAGGACTTTTACTTTCTAGATTACCCGTTTATTATAAAAGAATATAACTCAGCAAAAGCCAGATGGTAGAGATGCGTAGGATGAAGAATGGCAAAGAACATGCAGCTTCATGCCCTATGCAGGTGGCCAGTCCCCCACATCTCCACGGTTCATCTACCCAAAAGCTTTCTGGCCCAGCCCTCATGGGTTTTATGGATGTTTCATTACATAAGCATGATTGATTAAATCATTAGCCATTGGTGATTGAGTCAACCTTCAGTCCCTCTCCCCTTGCAGAGGTGATGGTGGAAGGTATGGGTAGTTGAGACTTGAAGTTCCAACCCTCTAATCACAAGGTTGGTTCTCCTGGCAACCAGCTCCCCCTCCTTACGTGGTGTGTAAAATTCACGTTATTAACATAACAAGAGTTGCCTCTGTTGCTCTCAACATTTAGGAAATTCCAAGGGTTTTAGGAGCTCTATGCCAGGAACAAGGGACAAAGACTAAACATATACTTCTTGTTATAAATCACATGACCTTGCTGATAGTGGTCGCTATGGTACTAGCTACGATCCTTAGCCAGTGTGAGTCAGGGAATAGTCAGTTCTTTCCAGATATCCTTTGTTGGTTTGTCATCGATTGCTCTTGTCTCATATGGGCCAGCTAGCTGTATCATCACATACATTTCTGGATTTAGGGTGCTCATCAATTGTTAGAACAAAAAAAAAAAATCTTTGTTAGGGTGCCTGGATGGCTCAGTTGGCTAAGCATCTCTTTTCTTTTCTCCTTTATGTGCATTCGTTTTTGAGAGAGAGAGCTTGAGCAGAGGAGGGGCAGAGAGAGAGGGGGACAGAGGATCCAAGGCAGGCTCTGCGCTGAGAGCAGCAAGCCCGATGTGGGGCTTAAACTCAGGAACTGTTATGATCATGACCTGAGTCAAGGTCAGACATTTAACCAACTGAGCCACCCAGGTGCCCCTAAGCATCCTACTCTTGATTTCAGGTCATGATCTCACAGTTCATGTGACTAAGCCCTATGTCAGGCTCTGCACTGATAGCATGGAGCCTGCTTGGGATTCTTTCCCTCTCTCTCTGCACCGCCCCTGCTCTCACATGCTCTTTCTCTCTCAAATAAATAAATAAACCTTAAAAAAAAAATCTTGGTTGTCCTTCACTGCCCAGGCCTGTCTCATACATAAATTTGCTTTTGTTGAAATAGTGTGCTGAGAGATACCCTCTCTGAAGGGGCTGTACTATATGGGCAACCCTCTGATTTTTTTTTTAAAAAATTTTAATTTGAGAGAGAGAAAGAGAGAGAGAGAGAGAGAGAGAGAGAGAGAATCTTAAGCAGGCTCCATACTCAGCAAGGAGACTGACATGGGGCTCAATCCCAACTGTGATTGATCAGTTGTGGCACTTCCCAGACTGATTCTCTTACTTTTGATTTAGACTGTGGTTTTTTTGTTTTTGTTTTGTGTATTTTGTGGGATTTTAGTTTTTTGTTTGTTTATTTTTGCTATTGTTATAATTTAACCAACTATATATATTTACCTGGGCTTGTCAAGTCTCTATATAAATAGTGGGAGGATTCATATCAGCTCAGTTAGCTTTGTTACAGGAACAAAAGCTTTATTTTATTTCTATATCAAAGTAATTCTGGTCTGAGCCCACATTTGCTAGAGTTGTAAGATGCCCCCTATCAGTCTTTAAAACAGGAGTTCACTGGGGCGCCTGGGTGGCTTATTCGGTTAAGCGTCTGACTTTCGCTTAGGTCATGATCTCGCGGTTCGTGGGTTCGGGCCCCGCGTCGGGCTCTGTGCTGACTGTCAGCTCAGATCCTGGAGCCTGTTTCAATCTGTGACTCCCTCTCTCTCTGACCCTCCCCTGCTCACGCTGTCTCTCTCTCTCTCCTAGAAATAAATAAAACATTAAAAAAAAATAAAATAGGAGTTCACTAGTTCTCCATTTTCCACAATTGCATGAGTTGTCAGATGCTTGCACAGCTGACAAGACTTGAGAAAGACCTCTGGCACTCAGTTAATCCTAATCATCACTGAAATGTGCATTGCCTAAGGTCATTAAATCTATTTGAATAAATTCAAATCCTTTATGCCAGGTTTGGTCGTAAGTATCTTTCACTTTTCCAATGTCCAGAGCTATAGTGGTTAGTGTTCTTTTCTCCAACGACCATAAGCTAAAGCCCCATCAGAAGTCCTACTGTATGTTCTGGTAAATCTGGGCAGAGATCACTGCAGTTTTTAGAAGCTACTATTCCAGAAACGTCTAGGAAGCTAATTAAATCTTTTCCATTCTAAGAACTCACCTCATGGTGAAAATGGTAAGGACATTTGAAATGTGATTATCTTGGGGCATCTGAGTGGCTCAGTCAACTGAGCATCTGACTCTTGTTCTCAGCTCAGGTCATGATCTCACGGTTCATGAGATCAAGCCCTGAGTTGGGCTCTGGACTGACAGCATGGGGCCTGCTTGGGATTCCCTCCCTCAGCCCTGTGCTCACACTTTCTCTCTTCCTCTCAAAATAAATGAATAAATTTAGAAAAAAAGTGTAGTTATCTTAATAGCTTGAGGTTGGTATTGTTATTTAGTGCCTAGAATCCAGGGCTACTCAATGAAGCTTGCACCAAAAGGCCATTAGACTTCTCTTTGAGAATTATTGTCTATTCCATTCATCTCTGGGATGGTCTAGTTTTGTCCCCTTTGTTTTTTTGTTTTTTTTTTAATTTTTTAATTTATGTTTTATTTATTTCTAGGAGAGAGAGAGAGAGAGAGAGACAGTGTGAGCAGGGGAGGGTCAGAGAGAGAGGGAGTCACAGACTCTGAAACAGGCTCCAGGCTCTGAGCCGGCAGTCAGCACAGAGCCCGACGCGGGGCTCGAACCCACGAACCGCGAGATCATGACCTAAGCGAAAGTCGGACGCTTAACCGACTAAGCCACTCAGGTGCCCCTAGTTTCATCCCCTTTGAAGGAGACTTGTGTTTGAGACCCACATTAGGTGTAATGCTTACTTAAAAATAACAAACAAATTGTTTAACTTCTTTTCTAAGTGTCTTAGCTCCAGTGGCCATAGACTGGGTGGCTTAAACAACAGGAATTTATTTCTCACAGTTCTAGAGGCTAGAAGTCCAAGATCAAGATTCTAGCTGATTTGGTTCCTGGTAAGAGCTTTCTGCCTGCCTTGCAGTTTGTTACATTCTCACTGTGTCCTCTGGTCTCTTCTTTTTCTTATAGAGACACTAATCCTATCATGGAGGACAAATTGTCATGACCAAATCAAATCAATTACCTCACTAAAGCCTCACTTCCAGCTACCTCACTTCCACATTGGGGGTGGGGGTGGGGGNTTTATGTGGAAACTAATTTGACAATAAACTATTTGTTAAAAAAAAAATACTATGTCAGGTTTTCTTTTATGTAGGGGGAGGAGAGCGAGGCCCCACCTAACTCCTTCCTTGAGATCCATACCCAGTATCCTAGCATAACTGGCCGCAGCTCTGAACTGTGCCCATGAGCATCTGTGCTCTGTTTCCATTTGTTTTGTGCATCTACTGGCAAAAGTAGATATATTTTGATATCTAAGATATCAAAAAAGCCTAAGAGAAGTTATTGTGGGGGGTCTGGGAATGCTGAAAAGTTTTTCCATATAAATTAATGGTGATTGCTTCTTTGCCTTACACCAATTTGGTTTAGAGTTTATTTATTTATCTATTTTTAAGTAATCTCTACACCCAATGTGAGGCTTTGCCTCATGACCCTGAGATGAAGAGTAGCTTGCTCTTTTGAGTGAGTGAGCCAGGTGCCCCTGCTTTATGCCATATTGGCTAAAACTTTCATTGGACGGTGTTACTTTTAGGAGTGGGGGAAGCCTGATATGTTGTTGGAAGAGAAATGAAATCAATCCTTTTAGAGAGCAATTTGGCAAAATATATAAAAGAGTCAACTTGTATTTCTCTGTTTAAAAATTTCATTTACACTATATTCTATAAGGGTCCTTAATAATACAAGTACAGTGAACTCAGTTGTCTCAGATTTTAAGGCCAAATGGACATAGAGTTTGTGACCTGAGCAAATGCTTTTCTCTCTAACCCAAGTTATAGTTGGTTCCTTCTAAACATATAGGCTTGGGGACACCTGGGTGGTTCAGCTGGTTAAGCATCCCACTCTTAGTTTCGGCTCTTATGGTTTCATGAGTTTGAGCCCCCACATCAGGCTTGATAGCACAGAGCCTGCTTAAGATTCTCCCTTTCTCCTGCCCCTCCTCTGCTCACACTCTCTCAAAAAATAAATAAACTTTAAAAAAAGTTATCATTATTTTTTAATGTTTTTATTTCTTAGAGAGAGAGACAGCGTAGGCAGGGGAGGGTCAGAGAGAGGGAGACACAGGATCCGAAACAGGCTCCAGGCTCTGAGCTAGCTGTCAGCACAGAGCCTGATGTGGGGCTCGAACCCATGAACCAGGAAGTCATGACTTTAGCCGAAGTCGGACGCTTAACAACTGAGCCACTCAGGCGCCCCCAAAAAAATTATTACAAAATAAACATATAGGCTACATTTTCAGATTATCAAGCCTTCAGAGATTCAGAAATTCCTTTGTAAAAAAAAAATGATAGTCTGTCTTGAATTTCTTCCTAAAATATTTTTCCCTATGGGACATGATTTAAACGTAGACAGAAAAAAAAAAAAAAACCCAGAAAGAATGTAGGACAAAACAAGTGTTGTTTTGATGATGAATTAGTGATGATTATAGAGATACCTCTGGGTGGTTTTAGGTTGCTTCAGGGCCTTATGGTGGGCCCAGATTCTACTCCTCAGATTTATATGTTTAAGAATTATATTTTACCAGTTCACTCAAGGGATGATTAGGGAATGGGAAACCAATCATTGTTCAAGGCTTATTATATACATAAAGCAGAATGGTAGTCTCATAACTAGGATATATACCAAGGAGGATAACCAGACCTGAAGCTTTCTTCACAAAACACGATCTCTTGCTTAAAAATATAGCAGAAGCCTCCATCTCATGCTTCCATCTTTCTCATTTTTCTTCTTCCTTGAATTTTTTCTTTCTTGTGGGTATGTACATTTAGGAGGACAATTTGCAAGTCAGAAGGCTGCTGAGTAAGCACAAAACTAAAGCAAATAGAATTAGATGCTTTCTGAAAGAATTTCTAGCAAACCAAAGAGAAACAATGAATGGTTCTTACACATTTTAGAGGAGTTTCTTTCTACAAAACTGGGCCATGAGTCAAGGATCAGAACACCCTTTCTTTTTTCAATGAAGGAGAAATACAGGCTCAGATACACAGGTGACCCTTGAACTGCACGGATCCACAAATAGAATCATTTATGCACTTTTTTTTATATAACAGTACAGTACTGTAAATGTATTTTCTCCTTTATGATTTTTTTTGGAAGTTTATTTGAGAGAGAATGTGAGCACACGTGTGTGTGTGTGTGTGTGTGTGTGTGCGCGCCCACACACACACAAGCTGGATGGGGGGCAGAGAGAGGGAGAGAATCCCACGCAGGCTCCGCCATTTCAGCACAGAGCCTGACTCAGGGCCTGAACTCACAAACCATGAGGTCATGACCTGAACTGAAATCAAATGCTAGCCGGCTAACTGAGCCACGCAGGGACCCTGAAGTATTTTCAGCACTTTGAAGACAGCTTTTGGGACAGTAGTCTGCTGCCTTTCTAGTGTTGGCATCATTGAAATAAACTCCCTTCTTGTTTCATCACCACTCATATCTCTGCCTTTGGATTTGGCAGCCGCGAGTGGCCAGTCCTGGTCCGTTTGGAGCCCCTGGAGCCATGTGCTCTTGCACCCCTGCACCCCAGTTGCAGCATGTTGTATAAGGGTCAACTGTAGTTCAATAAAAAACCAGGCTAAATGATTTCCTTTCATCTGTCCCCAAATGATAGCACACATGTAGTTTTTCAAAATAAAGCACTACCAAAAAGAGGGTGAACACTTTTCCTCATTGTGGTAGGAAGTTAGGTGGTTGTTTCAAAAGCTGGCAGTGTGTTCCATGAAAGGGAGGTATATGCAAAATGACCCCAAAGGCAAAGGGAGCCGTCAGACTGAAGAAAAAGGCGGACAAGTTTAGCTTGATGAGAAATGGTCTATTAAGGAGAAGTAGGGACAGAAGCTGTGTCTTTGGTGGCAGGAAGGCAGCAAAATGAGTAGATCTCTGCAACCCCAGCTCCCATAAGACTTGCTTCTATACCAGAGGTTGGGGAGTATAAACTGGGGAACTATCCCGGAGGACTACCCAGGAGAATGTTCCAGAACAGGTGTGTGTCATAGTCTTACCTCCAGAGCAGATCAAGGACATTTTGCCCTGATGGTATGCTTAGGGGTGTGGCTAACAAAAGGAAAGAAGGTGGTGGTGGTTGGGGGATTGCTGTACCCCGAAAGGCTTCTGGTCACAGAATGTAATGCTTAGAAAGAACTCTCAATAATGTATTCCACAGTGCCTATGACTTTTAAGGACTGGGATATTTTCTGAGGACCTTGGAATGAGCAAATGGCCTCAGCACCCAATGTCTAACTTAAAGTGACTTTAATGTAAAATGTTGTTAATTATTAGCATCCTTTTCCAAACCTTTGAAATAATTGCTGGTAACTTGAAGTGTTCCCATTACTCTGTCACTAGGGTGTCTGTTTCTCTGAAGACAAAATGACTGGTGAGGTGAAAATTTGTCCCACACTGCAGTCATTTAATTAACAGGAAGATTTATTCAGTTTTATTTTTTTTTTTTAATTTTTTTTAATGTTTTATTTATTTCTAGGAGAGAGAGAGAGACACAGCGTGAGCAGGGGTGGGTCAGAGAGAGAGGGAGTCACAGACTGAAACAGGCTCCAGGCTCTGAGCTGGCAGTCAGCACAGAGCCCGACGCGGGGCTCGAACCCACGAACCGCGAGATCATGACCTAAGCGAAAGTCGGAAGCTTAACCGACTAAGCCACCCAGGTGCCCCAGATTTATTCAGTTTTAATTATTCAAATATCATGTATACTATTGTAACTCTTTCAGTTTTCATTCTAAAATACATAAGCATACTACATAAGTGACTTTATTTGCTAATAGAAAATATCTAAAACCACAGTGGACTCTGAAATGTCCAATCCCCTAACTCCTAGGTAACTGTATGATTTGGCTGTAATAACATTTATTATGGGATGCGCCTTTTCTTCTCTTTCTTGAAATATCTATGTTAGGATGTTGGTAAATGGTCCCTAAAAATAAAAACATTAGGGATGCCTGGGAGGCTCAGTTAGTTGAGTGTCTGACTCACTTGAGCTCAGGTCAGCATCTCATGGTAGGGAGATTGGCTCTGAGCTGTATGTGGAGCCTGCTTAAGATTCTCTCCCTCTTCCTCTGCCCCTGTCCCCACTCATGCTCTCCCTCCTCTAAACAAACAAACAAACAAACAAACAACAAACAAACAACCCTTTGAATTAAAAGGAAAACAGAACCCCTTATGTATTTTTGTTACTATTAAATAATGCTTTTGTAAATTTGAATGGAAAACCACCCGTATGTATTGCTATTGGGTTGGAGTTATGCCTTCAAGTTTAACTTAAAATATACTACTTAATAAAAATTTCATGAAAGATGAATACAATAATCAAAAAATAAATGCATTTCAAAACTAAAATTTTGTGTAACATGTATCAACAGTGTGGAACAAAGTAGTAAAAGAGGTAATGTAACTTTACTTTTTATTAAAATATTTTTAAATTTTTATTATTATTTTTAATGTTTTATTTATTTCTAGGAGAGAGAGAGATAGACAGCGTGAGCAGGGGAGGGTCAGAGAGAGAGGGAGTCACAGACTCTGAAACAGGCTCCAGGCTTTGAGCTGGCAGTCAGCACAGAGACCGACGCGGGGCTCGAACCCACGAACCGGGAGATCATGACCTAAGCGAAAGTCGGACGCTTAACCGACTAAGCCACTCAGGCGCCCCTAATATTTATTATTTTTGAGAAACAGAAAGATACAGAGCACAAGCAGGGGAGAAACAGAGAGAGAGGGAGAGAGACACAGAATCCGAAGCAGGCTCCAGGCTCTGAGCTGTCAGCATAGAGCCGGATGCGGGACTCAAACTGATGAGCTACGAGAACATGGCCTAGGCCGAAGCCGGACACTGAACTGCCTGAGCCACCTACGTGCCCTGATAATGTAACTTCCTTAAAATTCAAAACAACTTGGGGTGCCTGGGTGGCTCAGGCGGTTAAGTGTCTAACTTCACCTCAGGTTATGATATTGAGGTCAGTGGGTTCAAGCCCCTTGTAGGGCTCTCTGCTGACAGCTCAGAGCCTGGAGCCTGCTTCAGATTGTCTCCCCGTCTCTTTCCTCCTCCCCCACTTGTGCTCTGTCTCTCTCTCTTTCAAAAATAAACATAAAAAAAATTTAAAAATTGAAACAACTTAAAAATATTTCATATTTATTTATTTATTTATTTTAAAAATGTTTATTTTTAGAGAGCATGAGTGGGGGAGGGGCAGAGAGAAGGCGAGAGAGATTCCCAAGAAGGCTCCATGATCAGCGCAGACACCTGCCCGGGGGTCATCTCACAACCGTGAGATAATGACCTTAGCCAAAATTAAGAGTTGGAAGCTTAACTGAACCACCCAGGCACTCGTATTTCATTTTTTAGACACTCTGCTAATATTTAGCATACTGGTTTTATCGATAGTGGGGCATTTAATGCAATTTAGCAGCACTGTGGCTTAAACAATTTTGTCTTGGAAATGGAAGTTTCTTTTAAAGAAATAAAGTCTATTTTAAAGAAATGTTTTGTTTTGAGGCTTTTGTGTCCCACCCTCAAGTAATAAATTTATTTTGCCCTCTATAAAATAATTGTGGCATTTAAAAAATTTAAGTAATCTCTACATCCAAATGGGGCTTGAACTCACAATCCTGAGATCAAGATGCTCCACCAACTAAGCCAGTGAGGAGTCCCCTGTTCAAATTTCTATGTTAGCCATCATCCTAAGCACCTTGTTATTGCATCTCATTTAAAGTTTTAACTCATAGCATTATCATCCTGACTTTACAGCTGCGGAGGTCAGGGATATTCTCGGGGCCCTCTGTTGATAAGAGTTGAAGTTGGGAACTCACGTCTTCCTGCAGCAAAGCTTTAAGCCACTATGTGTGTTCTCTCCCAGGGCTGTATCATCTTTAGACCCTAGGTCTGATGATTACACTTGAATATGTATTTATAATACTCCCTGGGTCCAATATCTAGGTCAATTTTCCATTGCCAGGTTTTTCAATCTTTTCTGACAGCCTTGTCAAATTTCTGCACATATTGTGTGCAAATTAGTTGCATATTAAAGTTGGACTAGAGGGGTGCCTGGGTGGTTCAGCCAGTTGTGTCTCACTCTTGATTTTGGCTTAAGTCATGATCTCTGTTTCATGAGATCGAGCCCTGCACTGGGCTCAGTGCTGGCAGTGCAAAGCCTACTTGCAATTCTCCCTCCCCCCCCACCCCGTCCTCACTTGTGCTCTCTCTTTCAAAAATAAACAAACTTAAAAAAAAAAAAGCTGGACTAGATATTGAAATTGGCCCTCATCAAACAGCTGTGGGTGAATGCCATAGTGATTTGAATGCTGACTACACTCAAGAGAAGCATGTTTGCTACAATATTTTTTTTTTGATTGTTTGAGTAAGCTCTACTCCCAGTGTGGGGCTTGAACTCATGAACCCAAGATGAAGCGTTGCATGCTCTAAGGCCTGGTTATCCAGGCACCCCCAATATTTGAGGTGGATAATTAAATATTGGTGTGACCCAGTTCAAGTTGTTTACTCTTTGATCACGATTGAAAGCTTAAGAATGTGATTATGTCCCTAAACAAAGGTCTATTTCATTTTGCTTGCTTGTTGTGAGTAGACACACACAGACAAGTTCAAGCTCACTGCTGTCCTTGTTAAGTTTTCCAAAATTCTCAGCTTTTACTTTCATTTTTATCTTTGAATAACTGCAAAATCCAGCTTTCAAAAATAGCATTATCACATATGTGTCCTCCAAATGTATCAGCATTTCTCTCAGCCATTTGGAGTCAGACACGCTACCATTGCACTATGAGGTCACTCTCCCAGCCCTTTGAAAGGGACACATGTATGGATATTTCCTACTTTAAAATCATTGCATGTAATTGTTTGCCAGATCCTTACTGTTACTTACATGCGTTGTTAAATTCTTTCATGCTTTCCAATTGCAAAATGTTGCAGAGTTCTCTAATTAGTTGATCACCTCTGTAGGGTGAATTCCAAGAATTTTGAGTTGGAGTGTGAGAGTGAGCTGCATCTACGCAGAAGACCATGTCTGCACTCATTATTGTGTCTCTCTACATCATACCTCACTTGCTAATGTTCTAGTCACAGGACACCATTCCCATAGAACAGTGTGACTGGTGCCCCCTAGTGGATGCAGTACTGGTACTGAAAGAGCAGCACAGTTGGAAAGCCCAGTTCACATTTATTTACTGTTAGCTCTCTCCTTCCTATCCCTCTGAAAGCTGTCTGGATTTTTTTTTTTCCTTAACTTCAAGTGTTCCTACATTAAAATACCAGGAGGCACAATTCTACATTTGTCAGACTTTTCCTGGGGAAGGACTGTCACTCTGTCCTCAGTTGATGCACACTGAGTGCTCTCCTGTCGATTCCTTGGCAGGTCCCGCGAGCTGCACACTCTAAGAGCCAGTGTAGGATTAGGGACACTCTACTGGGAAGCAGTGCTCATGAGGCAAGCAGCGCTCATGAGGCAAGCAGCAGGGCTGTCCAAACACTGTAGGCTACCTTCTATAAATGGTATGAAACGATCTCGCAGTTCGTGAGTTTGAGCCCCGTGTCAGAGTCTGTGCTGACAGCTCAGAGCCTGGAGCCTACTTCAGATTCTGTGTCTCTCTCTCCACCCCTCCCCCACTTGTGCTCTGTCTCTTTCTCCCTCTCTCCTTCTCTCTCAAAAAATGAATAAACATTAAGCAAGCAAACAAACAAACAAAAAGAAATGGGACTGTTAGGGAATGTATGAATAAAAGATAACATACTCTGAATTCCATTGTGGTCCCAAACTATTACCTATATAAAAGATGACGGGCACCTTGGTGGCTCCGTTGGTTGAGTGTCAGACTTTGGCTCAGGTCATGATCTCATGGCTTAGGAGTTGGAGACCTGCGTCACACTGTGTGCTGACAGCTCAGAGCCTGGAGCCTGCTTTGGATTCTGTCTCCCTCTCTCTCTGCCCCTCCCCTGCTCACACTCTCCCCTGTCTCTCTCTTTCTCAAAAGTATATAAACATTAAAAAAAAAAGAAAGATGACAGATGAAGGTAACATGTGACTCTTGGTAGTTTCACCATTTAAAAATGAATTACACTTCTATTCATTCTTATAAGAAATAAAAATGTTAAGAATCAACACACTGAGGTCCGTGCCCCTAGAATGTGGTTCAGGCTGGAAGTACAGAGGGCGACAGATGCTGCAGGCCAGAAACCGAGACAGCCTGGAGACAGCACACCTCAGCTCTTCAAGTCTGTGATAAGGGCTGGCCTCCAACAAATCTCCACTGCAAAAAAACGGGTAAGAAACAACATGAAGAGCACAAAGGTTGAGGAGGCAGGGCCCAAACCTCTGGTAGAAAATGTCCTAGTCTGACATGGAGTGAACAAGTGAATGGGAAGCAGGGGCATCTTCCAGGGTGGAAGGGATTCAAAGATGCTGACTGTCCTTGAAAACTGGAAGAAAACTTGATCCTGGCTTCCTAATTTTCAAAAAGCTGGTAAAGATGGCACAAAAAGAACGTCTTTATGTGATCATGAAACTGATGATAGCAAATGAGAGTCAACTGACAAAATCAAGAGGCTTTGACCACAGTTATCAATGAGAATTAATGCTTCCCATGAAGTGGAAAGATTTAAATGAGGCCAACTTAGCAACGGCAATCAACACCATAATGTTCTCAGATTGTAATTGCTTTTTATGAAGAGAGGCTAATTTGACATTTTTGCCCAGAAAATGAAGCTCAATATTGTTTGCATTGCAAGATATAAATATATAAAGCCAATCTGGATCTTGACTCTTTTTTCCCCCCAGTGTTAAAGAATACCTACATTCTCATGAAAATTGGGTTTGATGCATTCACTTTGAAGTCGTATTTGAGGGGGAGTTGAGGTTTTTGTGTATCCACAGCACTAATGACTTCTAACAAATGAAAAGTGTTCTTATACATTTGTTTCATTTATCACACATACAAGAATAATCAATATACTGGTCAACCTCGTTAGTAAACAAAATGCAAACGAAATTCAGGTATTTAGTGTAATTTCTAATGTAAGAAAAAACAATGCTTGATTCTGGAAAGTTTTTAGTGAAATAGCTACATTTTAATTACTGAAGACAGTATAAATTGATGTAACTCTTATACAAAAAATTCTGGAAATATGTCAGGTCATGAAAATGTATATACCCTTTGACCCAGTAAATCCCACTGCTGGGAATTTATACAAAGAAAATAAAAAACCAAAGAAAAAAGAAAAAGCTCTCTGTATATAAATATACAGGAATAAGAAACAACCTGGAAACAACCTAAATGTCTAGTAAGCGGAATGGCTAAGTCAGTTATACAACTATACAGAATCGAGGTTTTAAAGTTGACGATTAGCAGACTTAATAGCAGCATTTTTAAAAAAAGGCAAGTTACAACACTGTATTTCTATAATGAGTAAAAATTGAGAGAATTGATGCATTTGGAAAAAGATGAAGTGGATATAGAGCTGTTCACGGTGGTAAAATCACAGGTGAATTCTCTCACACTTTATCCCATGTTTTCACATATAGGAATAAATATATTCATATTACCAGATGCATAAATCTTAAAGTCAAAATTGATAGAGATGTCCAAAAAAAGGTGCTTTATGAAAAAGATGTAAGGAAAGGTTCTTATTTTGTGATCCCTTTTAAGCACACTTCTTAGTTAACAGTAGATGTGTAGTAAGTGTGTGTGCTGCTTAAGGTAAAGAATTTCTAGTCAACCAAATGCCCCATGTGCCCAAGCATCTCCACACCAGATAAAACTCAGGAAAGAAAGTAATGTTTTTGCCCCAGGCTGAGCAATAACTCTCCTATGTACTATGTATTCATCCACAGAATAGTAAAAAATATATATATATTAGGTGCTAGATTCTAATACAAGACAAGAATTCAATCTAAAAACTTCTAAAAAGATAATTAAAATACTTCTAGTTTTAATTATTTAATCACAAAACTGATGACACTGGAGTATTTTCCTCATCTGAAACAAACAATCAGTATCAAATGTTATGTCTAACATAAAGAACTAGTATTTAATCATTTTTACGTCATCATTTGTAAGCGCTCTTCTTTTTCAAAACTAGTTAAATTTGCCTTCAGCATTCTGTTGCAGAGCTTTGGAACCAGCTCCTTTAGAATGCTCTAACAGCTTGATGGCCTTGTCAGAATTTTCAATATTTCTAAGCAGAGTCTCTAATCTTCTCTTAATTTTCTTCTGATCTTCAAGAGCACAGCCAATCACTATGGACTGAAACTTCTGGTCAACAGGCCCAGGTGGCACCTCAGATGAACACGCACTGTACAGTGACATCAAGTGACTCTTGGCGTTTCCCAAATCATCCAGAAACTTACTGACCACCTCATCGATAATCCTGGTGGCATGCTTTAAGGATTCTTGCTGCTGGGGATTCCTAATAGTTTCTACTGAAACTTCAACGGTGAGGGTTCGTCCCATCAAACGGTTTGCTGTTAGGTTTAATTCTTCTCTTTCTCCTAAATGTAGAAAGTTTAAAGTATCAATCAATATGAGATATAATTTTATCAATGTTGAGAACACAAAGTCATTCATTTGTGGCTAAAACTACTTTCTTTAAGTGCTTCTGCTATGAAATTTTTAAATGTAAAAGTTAAAACTATAGCACGCAAGATTAACTGATGAGTGTATTACAGAGAGAGGCTGCAGAATACCTTTCCCTGAAAGTCTTTATGCATGGGGTACTACTAGATGACTTCTTAGTGGTTGTGCTTGAAAAAGTGCGGGTGGGTATGCATTTGTAGCTGGGATGGAGACAGAGTCTTAACACAGAGTGAATAGTGAATGTAACCAGGGCTTTGTGCTGTGTAGAGCAAGGGATCAGATTTGGTGGATCTCTCTATATGGATGCGCATGTAAGGGCAGAAAAATATTTTCCCTGTACCTTTCTGAGTTCTTGCCTGAGAAACCTAATAAAAGACAGATTCACAAGAAAAAAACCCAGAAGTTTATTAATATGTATACTTCAAATATACATAGGAGAAGTTTACTGAAATGGTCTAACTCCCTGAGATGGCCCAAGTCACCACCTTAAAAACCATCCTCAGCTAAGGACTAAGACGTTGAGGGAGGCCTTCCCCTTCTTGGGGAGGTTACCAGGAAAAGCAGAATAAACCAGGGTAAGGTTGTTTTGCAGATTTAGTAGGCACTTTCTGCATAGATAAGAGTTTCTTGTGATTTCCAGTCATCCTCTTTCTGGTACACAGAGTTCCTTATAAATGGAACTTTCTTTTATAAATTTAAACTTGCCTTACAAAAGAATGACTTCTACTCTGTTTTCAGAACTTCTCCTGTGTCTGCAGTTTCTCAAAAATATTCAGCTTGAAATAATTCTTATGCCAAAGAGGCATACTTTGGGGTGACATATTCTGCAAGTGTATCAGAATACAATGACCCAATTTTGGCTGACAAAAACATAGCCACGGCAGCGAAGAAAAAGCTGGCCTCAAAATGAGGCACTGGCTTCATCTTCTCCAGGCAAATTTGAGCAGGCCAGTGGTTTAAGTCTTTGCCAGCACAGAGAGGCAATAGTAGGGAAAGGTGCGCTGGGTCAACATTTCATTATTTATATGAAAATGTCAGCAATCTCCTATTTGTTCTGTTCTGTAACTTCCTAATTCATGGATCTTTGGTCAGGATGGGGAAAAGACTGGCTAGGTCTTGACCCCCCGTGCATGTGTAACAGTTCAGGCCCTGGAGTTAGATGGCATGTTCATGGCACCAGCTGCTGGTCCATCAGCTTGTCCCAGGAAGCACCAGGGCAACCAAATTAGGAAGACCACTGCTGGTGAACGGAAATGACAGGTGCCCTGTCTCTCCTGGGCAGTCATGCTTTTCTTATGGAAACAATACCATGCTTTTACAGTAATGGGGCTTCATCCGGTCCATAATTTACTTCCCCTGGATTTTCTCTCCTTTCTCTATTTAAGTTGCACCTCAACCCTTCTTTTTGTTTTTTCTGCTTTTACACTTCTACAGTCTAGTAACTTCTGAGGAGCTGAAGTTAGGAGTGTGAACCTGAGGTTAAAGCCACAGCCTTACTGCTCAGGGCTACCTCTTTTGGAGCGTGGGGGCTTTTTCTACCATTTCCAATCATGTCCCTGAAGTAGGGGGTGGGCCAGAAGGGTGACCTCTGGATACTGGCTCTTGTAATAGCCTGACAGCTGCAGCTGCTGTCCGCTGCTCATGGCTGCTCAAAGCCTGGTGTGCTCCTTCCTCAAGTCAAGCGCACATGAACCCACACGTATCCCAAATCCCTTCACGGAGTAGAAAAGATGAGCTCCCTTCCGTGGCAATGTTCTCACCGTCGCTGATCTGCCTCATGTCCTGGCTATTCTGGATGCTGTGGATCATCTCCAGGAGGATTTCTTTCTCTTGCTCCACAGCAGTTGCCGCTTCTCTCAAAGCCTCCACCCTGCAGAAATTGGGACAAGTCACCACGTGGAAATTTAGTTTTCCTCATCTCTATTATGTGCTCCAACTCAGGTTTCCAGATCACTAGGGGCACCTTTCAAACATTCTTTATTCCTTTTTAAAAAGTTAATTTTCCTATTGTTTTCACTCCACCTACCCTACTCCCATTTACCTTCTTGCTTGTATGGCGACCATTCTATTTAGGGTTTATATATTTTCTATTTGTTCTTAACAAAATCTGTATTTGTGGTCTCATCTATTTTCAAGTTATATCTCTCTGTTTTTCATTCAGCATTATTTTCTTAAAAACCATCCAGCTTCCTACGTGAACATCTAGTCAGTAGCTTCTGATTGCTGCATAGCATATACTTCAGGCATATCCATCTGGTTTTACATCCACTCTCCCAGTGAAGACACCCACCTTGTCCCCTCACTTTTCATCACCACAAAAAAATGCTTAAATGAATACATGTCCCCAAATGGACTGAATGAGAATCTCCTTAGGATGTATCCCAGGGTAGAATTCCTGAGACAAGGGTGTGCGCATCCTCAATTTAACTCAGTAGTACTATGACTGTTCTCAGGAATGGCTATGCTAGACCACTGCTGGGAAGCAAGAATTCCTGTCCCCTCAAAGGTGCTTCTAGCTGGACTAAGAATCAAATTGACAGAGACAGATTAAGAGGAAAACATCAAATATAATAGTGTACATAGGGGGAACCCACATGGACATGGAAATTCCAATGATGGTCAGGCAAAATCAGGTGTAGCTGTCATTCTAAATGAAGGAGGAGAGTAGGGGTCTGGAACTTCAGACAATAGGAATATACTTCACAGGGTGATAAGAAGAGCAGATGTTTGGTAATTAGATGCTTGCCCTACCAAACAGATGGGCCACTCAGATAAAATTTCTCTCTGCTTAAACCCTTATTCTGGGAAAGACCCCTAATTTAGATTCTTCTGTGTGGTTAAGGGAGGGGCAAAAGTGTCTTTTGAGCCTGCAGGCTCTCACATGCCTTCAGCTCAAAATAACCCACATATCAAAGTGGCACATTCTGGGGGACCCTGTCCTGAACTCCTTCACAATATTCCCAGCAGCAAAGGAGAGGAATCCCTGTGTCCCCATAGCCCTACCAATACTCAGCATTTTCCAACTTTCTACTTGTTGCCAGTCTAGTAAGTGTACAGTGACATGTTCGTACTTAATTTACATGTCTGTCATTACAAATAATTTTGGATATCTGTTCATATTCTTGTTAGCCTCTTCATAGCCTGTGCCTATTTTCATTTCATTTCATTTTCTTTCCCCCTCCCTCCCTTGTTTATCATTTTTAAACAAGGGTTACTGTCCTCTTATTGATTTGCATGTTCAAGGAATTAATCCTATGTTAAAAACAATGACATTCATCTTCTCCCATCCTATCATATATGAATTTTGTCTGGGATGTCCTTCACTGAACAGATATCCTTACTTTGAAGTGATCAAATTAGTCTTTTCTTGCTCTTCTTTTGCCTTATGGTTTATGCTTTGAAGTTTTGCTTCAGGGTTTTTCCATCCTAGGTCATAAGATATTTTCCTGTATTTTTTGCTATTAACTTTATTGCTTCATCTTTCTCATATTTATGTCTTAGTCCATCTAGAATCCACCCTGTAGGTGATTAGGTAAGGATTTTGTTTTATTTTTTCCAAATAGTGAACTGGTTTCTCCAACATTCCATCTGCCGACCATCCACCTATCCTCCAATGATTTATAGGAAATTGATTGTCTACTATTGGAAATCTCTATTACACCCACTCGTATATTTGACTGTTCTTATACCAACACACATTTTTAAAACATAGCAACAGCCTTGTAATATGCCTTATTATTTGGCAGAACCAGTACCTTAATCTTAAATGTAACTTAGCTATTTAGACTTTTAATCCTGCACATTAACTCTAGAGTAAGTTTATTGGGTTTCTCAAAGAACTAAGGGAAATTTGACATCTTTAGCATATTGCCATTCTATCCAGAGGCATGATATGATATCTATCTCTCCATCTATTCAGATTATCTTCTATCTTCTCTACGTTTATTTTTGTATTATATTTTTAAGATTTTATTTTTGGGGGACACCTGGGTGGCTAGGTTGGTTAAGTGTCCTGTCTTGACCCTTGATTTCGGCCTCCAGTCATGATCTCACAGTTTGTGAGTTCGAGCCTGGCATTAGGTTCTATGCTGATGGTGTAGAGCCTGCTTGGGATTTTCGCTCTGCTCCACATGTTCTGTCTCTCAAAATTAAAAAAATAACAACAAAAAAATATTTTATTGTTTTAAGTAAACCCCACCGACCCTGAGATCATGAGTCACATGCTCAATCGACTGAGCCAGACAGGCACCCCTCTTCTACATTCCTAGAGTTTTGAACTATTCTTTTCAAAAAAATTTTAATATACTTTTTTAAGTTTATTTATTTATTTTTTGAGAGAGAGAGAGTGGGAGCAGGGAAGGGGCAGAGAGGGAGGGAGAGAGAATCCCAAGCAGGTTCCACACTGTCAGCACAAAGCCCAAAACGGGGCTTGAACTCACAAACTGTGACATCATGACCCGAATTGAAACCAAGAGTTGGATACTTAACCGACTGAGCCACCCAGGTGCCCCAAGTTTTTAAGTATTCTCCATGGTAGTTTTTGTGGACTCTTTAGAGTGCTTTGATCCTCTGAAGATTGTTGTTATTATGAATATTTTAAATTATAATTTCTTGCTGGTTATTGCTGGTTAGAGAAATGCTGTTTTTAGAAGGTTCACCTTGTAACTGGTAACTGATTTATTTATTAATTTTAATAATTTATCTTTTGATTCCATGATTCTTCCTGATTGGTGAGCATATCATCTGTACAAAATGACAATTTTAATTTCTTCCTTTTCAATCCTATCAGCTCCTATTTTTATTTATTTATAGTACTAACTAAAGTCCTCTGTTGCTTTATTAAGCAGTGGTGATTAGACAGGCTTCAAAGAAAGACCTTTGTCTTTTCTTGAGTTTAAAGGNGCACAGAGCCCGACGCGGGGCTCGAACCCACTAACCGCGAGATCATGACCTAAGCGAAAGTCGGACGCTTAACCGACTAAGCCACCCAGGCGCCCCAATACACATGCACTCTTAACACACATACACATGAACACACCTAGTCACTGAAGAACAAGGCTATGGAATCATGGGAGCAGAAGAAAAGAAAATCCTGTATGCATCAGTGCTTTATTTCCAGGGCAAATGCTTGTTATACGTTGCCATTTTTGCAAAATGAACAGTGACAGACTTACATTCTCAGTATTCAGATGGCCCAAGAATCATGAGATCATGGAAGATCTAATCCTGATCACTGCCTTAAGTGGGCACAGAAGGAACAACTTCACTAATGTTTAAGCACATGTCCACTCCATATAAGGCTTCCCCTTCTCACCCTAACCACACATTTGCCTTTTCCCAACAGCCATCCACCTGTTAGACCCCAAAATAGCACTGACAGACTACAAAGTCACACGGTCTCTTTGTTCATCAAGATACTAAATATATGTTGAACTCTGAGTTCATAAGAACTAGAAAAACAAAGAGCTGGTATGAATCTTATGTGACAAATGTGGCTGGAAAGCACAATAAAAACCAATAAAACAGCACTAATGCAACAGCAGGCCCACTTCCAGCACCATTCATTGCGTGCTTAAATATTTTACATTAGCCAACTCTTAGGCAGATAACCGAGGGCCCAGTGCACAGAAGGGAGGTTGAGTTGGCACTAATATGCAATATTTATGTGAAAAACACAAACCATGACTGCACTGTGTACATGACAAAGATGAAATCATGTGATTGGTAAATGAGAAGATGTTGAAAGAAGAGATTAATTTTTCAAGACTCTTGAGTTTGTACTCAAATGCACAATGATAGAGAATTAAATGTTATTCTAAAAAGGAAAGCTTCCGTTACATCAAGTTACAACAGGAAGTTCATGGAATTGTTAACAAGAAAATGGTTTAAGAGGAGACGCGCTAGGAAAAACCCCCATAAATATAAGGAAGATATTTTGCCATTAAATGATACCAAATGCAGAAAAAATTATTGTTAACGTTTATTTTTGAGAGATAGAAAGAGCGAGCGAGCGAGCGAGCTGGTGAGGGCAAGAGAGAGGGAGACAGGCTCTGTGCTCCCAGGGCAGAGCCCGACTTGGGGCTTGAACCCACAAGCCATGAGATCATGACCCAACCCAAAGTCAGACCCTTAACTGACTGAGCCACCCAGGAGCCCCAAATACAGAAGAAATTAGATGGAACTTTTAAATCTTGTGGGTTTTCTGTTGTTGTTGTTTTACCTTTGTTTTCCTCCCCAAGGCTAGAAACTGTCAGGGCATTTTTCCTGTGATAAACAGATCTTACTTTTAATGGGACTTCTCAGATACATTTTCATGTACACTTTTTTTCATTTCATAGCTAAGATAAAATGCATTCTTCAGAATATTTCATTCTTTAGCAGATTTCAAGGTTTGTTTGTTTTCTGGTACCATTGACCTTTCATGTGCTGTTCCCGCTAGCTGAACCTAGACTTCTACTTAATTTATCTAAGTAATATTTGCACTGTTTGTCAGCTACGGAGATCCTTAAATTCACCTCACATATAAATCTTTCTGTCTACAACCCTTCCATTTAGCTCTAGAAAACTGTTAGCCATAGTATCTCTGAATATTCCCTGTCCTCCATGCTATTATTTTCTTCTGGGACTCTGGTTAGACAAGTGTTAGACCACCTCACTTTACCCTTCAAGCTTTTAAACATCATTTGACAATACTTCTCTTGGCGGAGAAGGGTGGCTCTGTTTTTATTAACAGATCCTAGAAGAGCTACATGTCCAAAATTGGGAAAGAACTCCTCCTCATACCAAGGCTGGCCTGGGTGGTACTCCTGGAAAATTCTCTGCATGAAATCACAACTAAGCAGGCTGTAACACAAAGAAATTTTAGTCAGAAAATTCTTAGGAGGGCAGAACTTGAAGTTCTTGCGTCCTCCCCTAGTATTCGGGTCTCCTGTGCCTCACACATCTCTGCAGCCTACGAATCAAAAGGACACATTTGTGAGAGAGGCCGGACAGCGACTTCACCAGACTGAGGCTACAGTGGATATGTCCGCTTACACAGCATGCAATGAAGCGGCAATGGCTTTTCAGTCACGCTGTTCAAACCAGCACTGCCACTAACTGGCTGTGTAACCTAAGTTCTCTCTGACTCAATTTCTTCATTTATGAAACAGGTTTAATGAGATGGTGGTTGTGACTGAATGAAGTAAAGCAGGTAAAGAGTTTAACACAGTTGAGTTACAGCACTGACTAAAACAATTATGTTTATGGGTTACTACGCGTCCTGTGTCTAGAATTGGTGCTGGTAAACACTGGCTTCAGGCTATTTATCACATACTTACCATTATGAACTCCGGCTTATAAATACCAAGAACTTGTGCTTTCATACAAAGGAAGAGAAATGGCAAATGCTCCCATCATGAATTTAATTGAAATAAATAATTTCCAAAACAGGCTCTTCAAATTATAGTCCCTTCTCTTATTAAGTACTCAAGTATCCAAGAATGAAGTATTGGCGAGGATGTGGAGGAAAAGAAACCCTTGTGCACTGCTGGCAGGAATGCAAACTGGTACCGACACTGGAAAACAGTATGGAGGTTCTTCAAAATATTAAAAATGGAATTATCCTATGATCCAGTAACCATACTACTGGGTATTTACCCAAAGAGTACAAAAATGCTGATTTGAAAGGTTATATGCACTGTTACGTTTATCTCAGCATTATTTACAATAGCCTAATTATGGAAGTAGCCCAAGTGTCCATCGATAAACGGATAAAGAAGATACACATATACATATACTTAATGGAATATTATTCAACCATAAAAAAGAATGAAATCTTGCCATTTGCAACAACATGGATGGGGCTAGAGTGTATAAGGCTAAGCAAAGTCAGTCAGAGAAAGACAAATAACATATGATTTTACTCATATGTGGAATTTAAGAAAGAAAACAAATGAACAAAGGGAAAAAAAAGAGAGACAAAGCAAAAAAACAAGACCTTAATTATAGAGAACAAATGGGCAGTTACCAGAGGGAAGAGGTGGATGGGATGGGTAAAATAAGTGAAGGGGATTAAGAGTACACTTATCTTTTTTTTTTTTTTAAGTGTTTATTTATTTTTGGGAGAGAGAGACAGAGATAGAGACAGAGTGTGGATGGGGGAGGGACAGAGAGAGACACACACACAGAATCCGAAGCAGGCTCCAGGCTCTGAGCTGTCATCACAGAGCCTGACGCAGGGCCTGAACTCACCAACCGGGAGATCATGACCTGAGCCAAAGTCAGATGCTTAACTGACTGAGCTACCCAAGCACCCGTTTTAAAGTTTTTTTTTTTTTTTTAATATTTATTTTTGAAAGAGAGACAGAGTGTGAGTGGGGTAGGGGGGCAGAGAGAGAGGGAGACACAGAATCTGAAGCAGGTTCCAGGCTCTGAGCTGTCAACACAGAGCCGACGAGGAGCTGGACCCATAATCCCTGGGCCAAAGACAGATGCTTAACTGACTGAGCCACCCAGGTGCCCCTTAAAGATTTTATTTTTAAGTAATCTCTACACCCAATGTGGGGCTCAATCAGGACTCCCAGGCTCTACTGATTGAGCCAGCCAGGTGCCCCAAGAGTACACTTATCTTGAGGCGCTCTGAGTAACGTATAGAATTGTTGAATCAGGGCACCTGGGTGGCTCAGCTGGTTAAGCGGCTGACTCTTGGCTTCAGCTCAGGTCGTGATTTCACGGTCCCTAAGTTTGAGCCCCTCACTGGGTGCTGTGCTGACATTGCAGGGTCTGCTTGGGATTCTGTCTCTCTGACCCTCCCCCACTTGCTCTCTACCTCTCTCTCAAATAAAAATAAACCTATATATACATGTATACTTAAAAAAATAAGAATGGCTGCATCACTATATTGCACACCTAAAACAAAATGCAAAAATCAGGCACCATTTAGAATTGGTCAAAAAACTGGGAGAGAAAGGAATCCCCCTTTTAGGAAGAAGCAAAAAAGGAGAGAAGATGGAGTCAAGAAAGAAACGCACGTATCGTGGTAAAGTATTAGGAACAAACGGAATTCCTTTAATGATTTGTAGAATGCTGCCAAACATTTCAAAGCATTTAAAAATCAGATACACCAGTTGATACTCTAGCTCATAAAGCATTTGGCAAATTTCTTTCGTTTCATATGGATGACATTTTTTATTGGCTGGGGAACAGTAAATGGAAGCTTCTAAGTACAAACTATAGTGTTTTATTCTATCTAAAACACTGCCTTATGAGTCATCCTTAATATAAAATTAAACTATTAGAGCAAATTACCTATGAATATGTTTTCTTTTACAAATAGATCTAGGCATGATGCTAGTTTTTAACAGTGCAGTGCTCTGTGACACCGCTCATGTGGTTTCAAAGGAACTTTAAAGCATCAGCATTTGCATTTTTCTTTATTTTCACTACCTTCTAAAACATTTCCTTAGATTAGTTATTACTTTTTATTTTAAGGAAGAAACAAAGCTTACAAAAGCCAAAAATTACTAGAGAAGTCCTTAAAATGAGTAATTAGCACATTTTAATCAGTCTTTCCTCCTCAGCTCAAGGGTTAATTAAGTTATAATGTAATCACTTGTATAAAGTAATCAATTCATTTTACATTAATCAAACATTAGAATATACTGATACTCAAAACCAGAGGCTTTCCTTTAAAGATAAGTACATGCCTGCTTTTCCACCTACCACACAAGAGGTGTTAATTTAAGTTTGAGGAGAATGACTCAGCTTGTAGAAGGGAGGGGCAACATCCTCCACATTCCTTTCAGGAAAAATCCTTTCGGACCAGGAGGGAGAGAGTCCTGAAATAGTTAAGAATTTGCCCTCAAAGTTCTAAGTACCTGTAGAGAAGAGGGTGTTACTTTTTTTCCCCCCTGGTGTCTTCATTTCCTATTTATTTATTTATATTATGTTTACAATTTTATTTAAATCCAAGTTAGTTAACATAGAGTGAAATAATGGTTTCAGGAGGATGTGGGGAGTTACTTGCAATGCTGCTATGTAAAAAGAAATATTATTAATACTTCAGAGGGGCATTAAGTAGCTTGAAGCCACTGATCAGTCTTGTTCCACTTTCTCTGGGGGCTGAGTGTGTCAAGCCCAACCATAGGAAAGCATTACTTTCCTCTTGTTCCATTTGTCTCATTCTGAGCAGAACCGGAGAATGTGGTTTTGGCTCAGGTTTCCCCATCTGTTGCCATCCATGAAATCATCGTGGAAGGAGAATTTCTCATTTTTTGACTCTTTTCTCAGGATAATAATTGCCTCAACTGCCAAGATATTCTGTGGTTATACATGCACTTTGTTGGCAAATAGACACCTCTTCTCATTTTGGTATATAAATCCAGGGAGATAAAGACATATGGACTACTTCCTAAAATTTTTGGCTTACATACTTCTTTGCTCCCCCGTGAAAACTATGGGGAAAAAGTTCACTGTAGTTTCAGGGGTTGCAGAGTATTGATAAGATGTTCATTTATCTACACCTGCACACAACTGTCACAGTAACTTTGGTGACATAAACGTTTACAGGAAGTACATAAAGGTTTTCCAAACATTTCCAAAATTTTATAAATTAGAGATTGTATATATGCTTAACACTATATTGCTTAATAAAATCTTACTCAATTAAGAAAAAAAGTGTGACTATCTTATACTCTCAGGCCAATGATCAGCGCTTTCAAGAAGGTGTCAGTCAGTGTCTTCTCTGGAAGAAGGAACACAGTAAATACTGAGAAACTAACGGAAAGGTTGCATGCGGGGTTAGGAGGAAATTGAAGGCTGCAGGGTCTTACTACACCACGTACCCAGCCATTGTTCTCCCCGCAGCCCCTCATTTGTCCTACTCCGTACTCCTTGTTATCAGACGGATCCCAGGATTTTTAATTTTTTGCTTTGCTGGGTTTTGGAGCAAAGAAACTAACTTATCACTCACATCGGGGACCAGTAAACTGCTGCCGCTCTTAAAAATGCATTAATAGGAAAAGAGTAAGTTAAGACCATTTGGGAAGACCACATACTGGCACTCAGAAGGTTCTAGAAGTTCTGTAGACACGGACTGTCACAGTCTCTAATCTCAAATAACGTCACGGTAACTTTTACCTTCTCTGATTTTTCTCCGTTCCCAAACGCTCATGTCTGTTAATGAGAACGTGGCCACCAACAATGTGCTCACAGGTTCCGCCTTAAATCGCACGCGTTCTCTCTCCGACGGAGAGGAAAACCCACCGAGGGCCCGACAAAACCGCCCCATCCGCACGGAGAGCGAATCTCGGGCAAGCACCTTCCGCGGCCGCAGCCGGCCCGCCGCCCGCGGCCTCCGCCCGCAGACCGCCCCGCCGCGCACCTGAGCTCCAGCTGGTCCAGGCTCTCCAGCAGGCGGCTGGAGCGGTCGGCCATGGAGGAGGAGCGGCAGAAGCGCCCCTCGTTGGCTTTCGCGTTGATCTTCGCCTGAGCCATCTGAGCCTCCGAGGGGGGGCGGCCAAGAGGTCACCGNACGCAGCCTCGGAGGTGGGCAGCCAGGGCCCGGGGGCCGGAAAAGCGGCCTCCCCGACACCCGAAGGGCCTGACGAAGAAAGGGGAGGACCTAACGCGGTCGCCGCATCTTGCTCTCCAGACCCTGAAATAACCGAAATCCCAGAAGTGGCTCACAGGACAGCCCTCTACCCCTACCCTTGGGAACCTCGGCCTCTGCAGCCTGGATGTAGCCAGCTCCCCACACGCCCAGGCACCTACCGGCAGGCTGTGGGTATTACTGTTAGGGCTTCGCTCGTTTCTCCCAGCGCTCAGAATTCACGGCCAAACCAAAAACCATTAAAAATCCTTTGATAGGGAGAAAAAGTTCCTTTGTGACACAGATGGCGTTTAAGTACAGCTTCTTGGCAGTCTGTGCTTGCCTGACCCTGTCTTACCAGTCCCTTTCCTGAGGCAGAATTAATGAAAGCCTGGAAAACACCCCTGAAGCTTAAGGTGGGGGGGGCCGAAAAAGCTACCCCATTTTTGACTTTCACACCCAATTTATTTAAATCTCCTGTTAATGAAAAAGATGCGGCAAGTCACTAGGGCAGACACTATAAAGGTCAGTGAAAGCACGGGACTGGGAGTACAAAGATTAATGTACTTAAAAACTTGTGCTTTGCTCCCATCTCATTATAGCTATACGCCTCATATTGCAAGGATGAGAATATATATACGGGGCACATAAAATGATAGATAATAACAGTTATTTAAAGCTGAATCACAGCCTTTAATCTGAGATCAAAGCCATTTAAATACCCGAATAGAGAGGACGACTGTAAATCTGGATTCCAGTTCCCTCTGAACTCAGTCTAAATGCTAATAAACTATAGGTGTAGGGGATTATTTGACCTCATTAAATATATTTTGCCATTATCATGACACAAACTTGGAATCCAAAGACATGTTGTGAATGATCTGAGAGTCTATCATGGAAGTTTAGAATTGTCCTGGACTCCTTTTCTCTCCTATCCTATAGATCCAATCCATCAGTAAATCCCCTCACCTCTATTTTCAGAATACACTCAAGATTCTTCTCCCCAATTCCACTGCTACCACTCTGGTTCCAGCCACCATCACTTCTCACCTGGATTACTCCCAACACTTTCCTGTCTGGTCTTCTGCTTCTACTCTTGCCTCTGGTGTATGTTCTCAACACAATAACTACAGTAATCCTTCTAAATAAGGCAGATCACACCATTTATTCTCAGAAACCTAATCTTTCCCTTCTTTATTTTTCCTTCATTAGTTACCACCATTGGATACACTTGTTTACAATAATGGATAACACTCTATCCAACCGTCTCTCCACCAGTTATGTGAACCATAAAGAAGTGTGGGCTTCGCTTTGCTCACTGGTATATCCCAAGTGTTTAGAACAATCACTGGCACATGGTAAGTACTCAAAAAATACTTTGTGAGGGAGTGAATAAATAAAAAAGTGAATGGTGTAATGAAAAGATAAGCATCTCTGTCAATGTTAGAAACATTTACTTTTGTTTTTTTAATCATTTACTTTTGATAATTTAATAAACCCATAATTTTCTGTAATACCATCCACTGACTACCTCTCCTCTGTGTCTAAATTAAGTTCAAATTATGAAGTAATTTAAAAATGATTTTTAATTGCTTAACAAGTAGAAATACAGTGACAATTATTAATTAAAACATTAAACCACCCAATTATCTTTTTTTAATGGTCATGATGAAATATCCCTTTACTGTCATATAAAAAACTTCATTTATTCTCTACCATACACACCACAAAAGCTTCTTAACAGAACATTTGTGTGTGGTACCACTGGCAGAGAGATGTCGATTTCTCTCTCCCACATCTACATCAGCACTCTTCTCTCTGGATCATTCTTTCTGCTCCTCACTATTGAGCAAGCTCCTAGAGAAGTCTTTAAGGTCCAGCTCATGACTACCTCTGAAAGCCTTGCTTGATGACTTTAACATACAAATGAAAAGTACAATGTGGTCATTTTGGAAAAATGACTGGTAAATTCTCAGCCTACATGTCTACTTAAAAACATGCAAGCAGGTAGGACAGGACATCTTAAGAAATAAAACCACAAACTGGTTTCCATTGTGGATTGGAAAGACTCTAGTAATAAACAAAAACAACTAGTACTTCTGTTTTACACTAAAATATCTAGTTGAAGAGAAAAAAGGAAATTCTAGCCATGATTTTTTTGTCTTAAAAGAAAAATTTACATTTATAGACAATTTTAAGTTTTGTATGGAATTACTAATCAAAATTTTTAATAAAGACATTTCTGGTTATGAAGCATATACACAAAGATAGATAAGCCCTTCCTAGTCTTCTAATTTTGTAATGTTTTTTAATTATTCGCAATGGAGCCTGAACATTTAAAAATTAAATGGGTAATATGAAATGTAGGAGACTGACAAGTTAATAATTAGAATGAAAATACTTACAATGAAATAAAAATTTTAAAGGGTTAATTAAGGAAGATTACTCCTGAGTAGACATTTGACATTATTTTTTGAAGATTATGTTTACACAAATATATATAAAAGAGGACTAATATTATTAAAAATACATTTAATTCTTTGCAAACATTTTGACATCATTCCCTTTAAATAGCAGATAATACAAGTCACATGATAGTCTAAGCAGGTAAAAGGAATGGAAAGATTTCTTTTTAATCATTTCAAGGAAATTAGGTTTTTTTTTTTTTTTTAATTCCAGCAATGTGCTGCTCCAGTTAAAGCAGGAATATACATCTGAGTGAAACCCACAAAGAACATGGCTGGTAAAATTTTTAATCTGTTTCCATGATCAGTTTCCATTATTCTCTTCTAATAATCAAACAAAGATCTCAAAGGTATTCTATGCTATTGCCACATAAGAAATAGAATTTACAGAAAAACTGGGCTATAACAGCTTTATTTACATTCATTTTCACTCTAAAAAAATAAACTAGAGTCATCTGTACAGTACAAATAAAATTAAAGCACTAATGCGATTTGGGAAACATGTAAACAATAGTCAAGAGCTTCTCTATTTTTAATTCTTTTAACCTAAATATATAAATTCAAAGTTAACTGGAAAACCGTGCTAGCTATGTAAGAATACATGATTTATATCTGCATTAACATGTATTCTACTCCTCTGGACATTTTTGCAAAATGGCACAAAAATACAAAGCAAGTATCAGATGCAAAAGCAAAAAAAGCATGTTTCCCAATACATTTGTACTAACAGATGTCTGGTCTCCTTTAGAAAACAAACTCAAGGATTCATCATTCTGAGTCTCTTCAAGGCCACTTGATGTTGTGTGGTAATATCTTTATAATTACATTTCCTCAAGACTTCTTCTAATAGCTTCTTCTAATTCCACATCTGCATTTAAAGATAGAATTTTAATATTTAGTGCAGAAAATAAACACGGGCTTTATATAAATCTCATCAACTACATCTGTCTTTTAAAGAAAGGAAATACAAACCTTTGAGAACCTTAGGATGACCTGACAGTTTCTTCATAAATTTGAGTATTTCAAAATAACAAGAATCTGGATATAATCTCAGAATTATAATAAATATGAGCTTAATAAGGAATTTGCAAGTTATTTCTCTTTAGGGATATAGAAAGTCAACAAACTAATAGAATCACTGACAGGTAATCCAATGCACATAAGACTTGAAACAGGCTAAACCATGAAATGCCAAAATCTCAAAGACATTAAAATTTTAGTTTGCAGCACCTGGGTGGCTCAGTCGGTTAAGCGTCTGACCTCGGCTCAGGTCATGATGTCATGGTTAGTGGGTTTGAGCCCCACGTCAAGCTCTGTGCTAACAGCTCAGATTCTGGAGCCTGCTTTGGATTCTGTGTCTCTGTCTCTCTCTGCCCCTCCCCTGCTCATGTTCTCTCAAAAGTAAACATTAAAATTATTTTAAAATATAGCTTTAAGCTTTTTAGCATCTAAGGCAGAGTGTCTTCTGAGAAGCATATATATTATATATACATATATGCACTCATTTAACAAATATTTAATGAATGCCCACTGTATACCTGGCATAGGACTACAGTAATGACTAAGACAGTCATTCTTGTGTTCACAACTGTTTCTCCATTTTCTCCCTGAGAATGATGCTAAAGCCCAGGAAGGTAGAAGTAGGTGTTGATTTCTTGGCCTTTACCAGCTTCTCACACTAGATTTATTTCATCTCATCCAGTTCATAATCTTTCAGAGGCTACTTAGGTCATAGGCACCAGTGATCACTCTAAGATGGAGCAACATCTTCCTCTCAGCTGGGACAGTGGTATTATGTTTTCTGTAATTTAAAATACAGGGATGCCTGGGTGGCTCAGTCGGTTGAGCATCTGACTTTGGCTCAGGTCATGATCTCACGCTTTGTGGGTCCACACCTCACACTGGGCTCTGTGTTGACAGCTCAGAGCCTAGAGCCTGCTTTGGATTCTGTGTCTCCCCTTCTCTCTGTCTCTCACCTGCTTGTGCTCTCTCTCTCTCTCAAACATAAATAAACATTAAGAAAAAAAATTAAAAAATACTACAGGCTAGTGTATAATGTATGTTAACTTAAAGCTAGATTCTGGGTCAGGAAGTTGCCCTAAGATGAATTCAAAAGGACGAGGGAAAAAAAAAAAAAAAAAAGCCAAGATGCACTTAGCAAAGATAAACAAGGTGACAACACTTATAAAAAATGTGAAAACTTATTATAAAGTTACAGGAATTAAGAGTGTGGTCCAGTTTCTAGAAGATAATGCAAGGGGTTAGCTTTATGACCTTAGTGTAGAAAATAATAAACAGAATTAAAAAAATATTATGGAAAACTATGGTAATTTGGAATGTATTAAAATTACTTTTATCCATTAAAAGACACCATTAAATGAGGAGCCTGGGTGGCTAAGTCGATTAAATGTCGACTCTTGATTTTGGCTCAGGTCATGATCTCATGGTTTGTGGGTTTGAGCCCCACGTCTGGCTCTGTGCTGATGGTACAGAGCCTGCCTAGGATTCTCTTTCTCTCCCTCAAAATACATAAACATTAAAAAAAAAAAAAGACAATTAAATGAGTAAAAAGGCAAGACATACAGTGGGAGGAAATATTTGCACTACGTGGAATTTGTACCCAGAAAGAACTAAAAAATTTTCAACCCTGAAGAAAAAAATCAATAAAAAAATCCACAAGAAAACTGTTAAGAAATTTGAAAAAGTACAGACAAAAGATTATGTCAAAATGTTCAACTAGCCTTACTCCTCAGAAAAGCATAAATTAAAACTACAAAGAAATAACAGTATATACTCATCACTAGCTAAAATTAAAGGGACCTAATAATTTAAATGATTAGTGAAAATGTAGATCATATACTACACTGGGACAAAAAAAAGTGGCACAATCACTTTGGAAAAACAATTTGGTGTTACCTACTGAAGATGAACATAAGCAATCCCACTCCTAGGTATATATTCCCAGAAATGTGCACATATGTGCATTAAGAGACATGTATGAGACCATTCACAGTAAGTAGTATTACATGCAACAGACAAAAAGTACAAAGCAAAGGTCTATAAATAGATGAATTGAAATATATATGTAAAATAGAATATTATCCATATATTAGAAATGAACAAACCAAAGCTACATGCTAACACCTGGATTAATCTATAAAACAATGTTGATTAGAAGGCATCCAGACACAGAGGTACCTGGGTGGCTCAGTTGGTTGAGTGACTTTGGCTCGGGTCATGATCTCATGGTTCTTGAGTTTGAGCCCCACACTGTGCTTGCTGCTGTCAGGACAGAACGAGCTTTGGCTCCTCTGTCCCTCTCTCTCCCCCCTCCCCCACTTGTGCATGCTTTCAAAAATAAACATTAAAGAAAACGAAGGCACCCAGACAAAAAAGAATGCACAGACCCTGCTTGTGCTGTCCAATATTATGGACACTATGTGGCTATTTATATTTAAATCAATTAAAATTAAATAAGATTTAAGATTCAGTTTCTCATTTAAGCTACATTTCAAGTGCTTAATAACCAAACATGAATATTAGCAACCATATGAGTGAGGTATCAAATATTTTCATTGTCACAGAGAATTCTATTGGACAGTGATGGTCTGTATAATCCCCTTTAAATAAAGTTCAAAATCGAGCACTACTAAACTAGTATTTCAAGACATGATAGTGGCCACTAACCTTTGGGAAGGAGTGCAAAGGAAGTAACTGGAAGGGGGAATGACAGGGACACTTCTAAGGTACTGGTTGTTATGTTGCATTATGCTTCCCCAAAACATGTCCAAATCTCTAATACCTAGGAATGTGACCTAATTTGAAAATAGGGTCTGTAGATATAATCAGTTTAAGATGAGGTCACTAGGTTGACTGATGTCCTTTTAAGAAAAAACTACCATGTGAAGACAGTCACGCAGGTAGAAGATGGCCACATGATGACGAAGGCAAGACTGGAGTGATGCATTTATAAGCCAAGGAGTGCCTATGACTGCCTGTAACAACTAAAATCTAGGAGAGGAACAATGGCCCTACAGACGACTTGACTTAACTTTAGTTTCCTAACCCTTAAAGCTATGAGACAGTAAATTTCTGTTGTTTTAAGTCATCTTTTTTATAGATGTAGTATGTATAGCATCCCTAGGAAATTAATGTGCTGGTGTTATTCCATTTATTTTTAATCTGAGGGATGTGAGATCTTTTATACGATTTTTGTGTGCATTATACTACACACATTTACACCCAGAGAAGCAAGCAGTGGAGAATACCAGCATCTAAGTTGGGAGGAGAGGATCAGAATTGAGGGGTTTTAGAGTCCTTTTCTTGGTGCAGAGGCAGACAGCATGTAGGTATACTTTAGTCGTTAAATCACATATAAAATGTGGCAAAATACTAATATAAGCACAAAAAATAAAGTATATAACTTATAAACCAATTAAAAGAATAAAAAACTAAAATATACAAAAACTAATTAAATGGTTCTACTTCTAATTAATACTGGAATAGCTTATATTGGATTAACCCTCCCATCGATAATAATTATGAACTATTTTAAGGCACTGGAGAGCAACAAAGATCAGGTAGTAACAGGACAGAAGCTGGTCACTAAAGGAAGCAAACTGCACACAGGGTTCAACTTTCAGCTTTATGGTTTTGATGCCTCAGGGTATTCCTCAATCCTTGTGGAACAAGGTAACAGCTTAACCCAGAAAGCCAAGCTCTGTGTCTTAAGGCATCATAGACAGAGTTTGGATCACAGAAACTAGAAAGTGGAGCTGGGGAAGGGAGGTTTTGAAAGAAAGAAGGGTATCTCAGAAGAAACAAGAAAGCAACAGAAGGAGGATCCTTGAAATCTACAAAGTCTTAGTTGACCTCTAAACTGCACATACAAAGGAAATGATCTAATATTCTAAGTGAAAAACAACAGTTGGGAAGTAAAAGAAGTAAGCAATTTTAGCTATTGCCTGCTGTGGAGGAGGCAGAGGTTGGAGATTAGGTCTATCAGGGTAACTGCCTTCAAAGGAAAAAAACAACCAACCAACCAACATTCCTCAGATAAAAATAATAAAATCCAAAGAATCTGCAATGTACATCCACAATACACATATACATAAAAAAATCACTTGATTTGAAAAGGAAAAAGAAATGTAACCCAACAGTCAAGAACAGCCAACTGAAACAAATACCCAAGATAATCTAGCTGTTGGAATTAGGAGAAAAGCATTTTAGAAAAGTTATATTTTCAAGGATTTAAGGATGAATGCATAGGAAATCTCAACAGAGAAATGAGATCTATTTAAAAACAAAACAACTAGGAGCACCTGGGTGGCTCAGGTGGTTGAGTGTCTGACTCCTGATTTCAGTTCAGGTCATGATCCCAGGGTCATGGGACAGAGTCCTGCATTGGGCTCTGTGTTGAGCATGGAGCCTGCTTGGGATTCTCTCTCCCTCCCTCCCTCTCTGTTCTCCCCTCCTCACCTTTCAAAAAACTAAACACTTAAAAAAAGGTTCATTTGTGAAACGATCAAATAAATTGATAAATTTCTAGTTAGACTGATTAGGAAAGACAAAAACAGAAATAAAAAGTACATTTGGTACATTTGACAATTTAGGTAAAATAGACAAATTTCTTGAAACACACAATTCTCTAAAATTGACATAAAATTCAACAAAATATGAATGCCTATATATGTTAAAGAAAATAAATCTATTATCAAAAAACCTCTCAGAAAACTCCAAGCCGAGATAGTTTTACCAGTGAATTGTCTAGAACATTTAAAGAAGAAATAAAATCAATCTTGGAGTGAATTCAACAAAACGTGGAGTAAGCAGCTCTAAATACCCATCTTTCCACAGAAACACTGAAACACAAGCAGAAACCATCAGAAACAACTTTGTCCAAAATCTGAAACACACTCAAAGGTTCACAGCAACTAAGCAAACATTAAATCAAGAAAAAGACAACATAAAAACAGTAGGAAAAGGGCATGCCTGGCTCAGTTGGTTAAATGTCTGATTCTTGATTTCAGCCTAGATCATGATCTCAGTCATGGGATTGAGCCCCAAGTCAGACTCCTTGTTGACAGTGTGACAACCTGCTTGGGATTCTGTCTCCTCCACTTTCTCTGCCTCTTCTGCCCATGCACATATGCTTGTTCTCTGCCTCTTCTGCCCATGCGCATATGCTTGCTCTCTCTCTCTCTCAAAATAAATAATGAACATAAAAAAGAACCAGTGGGAAAGTTTAATGGTATTTTTACTTGCCCTTTCTTCACCACTTCCTTGACTTGGTAGCAGTCTTGAAAACAATAGAGAATGTTCCTGGTATGGGACTCTGGTTCCTAGTTCCAGATGCAGTACAGTAGACGTTACAAATTACTGTGTTTGTCTATTTTAGTCTGTCTGCGTGCATAAAGAAGGGTGAATACAAGGCATTCGTCTTTGTTTTGCCTAGCTCAGAACCCATTTAGGACCAAAAAGCAGCGGGCATTGCTCAAAACATTTTAAAGTGAATAAAAAAACACAGCCTGGGGCAAAAGATTATGGTTGAGACATACAAATACCCAGAAGGAAAAACCCCAGAAAATTTCTTTGGGAAATTAGGGCATTCAAAAGCATCTATGTATAATAGAGAATTTAGAAAGCTGGGCATATGCCTAGGACAGGATACATGCTAAGAAAATACCTGAAAAGACCCTGAACTTTCACCACTGGCTGATGTGTAGGGCCAGTGCAAGCCTGGCTAAATACTGAAGAGCTTCAGCACACAGCCAAACTGCAAACACTAGGAAAGGTTGTTTTAGTTTTTGTTGTTTTAGTTTTTTGCAAAAAACCGTTGATCCTGGAACACCACAATTTTGAATTGTGTGGGTCCACTTATATATGGATTTTGATAAATACAGTACAGTACTATAAATGTGTTTTCTCTTCCTTATGGTTTTCTTGATTTTTTCCTGAATTTTAAGAACATAGTATATAATACATATAATGTACAAAATGTGTGTTAATCAACAGTTTATATTATTATTGGTGAGGCTTCCTGTCAACAGCAGGCTATTAGCAGTTAAGTTTTGGGGGAGTTAAAAATTATATAAATTTTTGACTGTGTGTTGGGTGGTGTCAGTGCCCCAACTCATTGAGTTTAAGGGTCAACTGTAGTTTGTAGAAGTAACCAAACAGACAATTATAGCCTTCAACACCAATAGCAAACTGTGGGGAAGAGATATAATCTGACTTCCAGAGGTACTATAATATTTGCATACCAGTTTTCAACAACAAAACCACAAAGAATACAAAGTAACACAAATGTATGACCCATTTGAANAAAGGAAAAAAAAAAAAAAAAAAAAAAAGAAAAAAAAAAGAATTAAACTGTCCCTGAGAAAGACTAGATATTGGACTTACTGGATAAGGACTTTAAGTCAATTGTCTTAAATAAGTTCTAGGAGCTAAAGTAAATCATGGACAAAGAACTAAAGGAAACCAGGAAAACAATATATGAACAAAATGAGGTTATCAACAAAGAGAATAGAATTTCTGGAGCTGAAAAGTACAACGGAAATGAAAAATTCTTTATAGGAGTTTAACAAATTTAAGTAAACAGAAAAAAGAATCAGCAAACTTGAGGGTAGGACAATTGATCCAGCTTGAGATCAGAAAGAAAAATGGTGAAAAGCAAGCAGAGGCTAAGAGATTGGTGGAGTACCATTAAATGCACTAAGGTATGCATTATGGGAGCCCCAGAAGGAGAAAGGGGCAGAAAGAATATTTGAAGAAATAACGACCAACAAGTATCCCAAATCTGATGAAAGATATGTATGAACCTACACATCCAAGAAGCTCAACTCCAAGAAGAAACGGAAAGAGATCCACATTGAGACATAATCAAACTGTCAAAAGCCAAAAACAACAAAAGCAGCAAGAGAGAAGCAATTAATCATGTATAAGAGATTCTCAGTAATTTAGTTAATTTAATTCTCACCAAACCATGGAGGCCAGAAGGCAGTGAGGTAACATATTTAAAGTACTGGAAAAAAGGCCTTATAAAGCCAAGAATTCTACATCCAGCAAAACTAAAACTAGTCTTTAAGAATGGAGGAGTGTGGAAACTAATTTGACAATAAACTATTTGTAAAAAAAAAAAAAAAAGAATGGAGGAGAAATGAAAATTTTCCCAGATAAACATAAGGTACAGGCATTACTAGCAGACCTGCCTTAAAAGAAATGCCAAAGGGAATCCTTCAGGTTGAAATGAAAGAACATTATACAATAACTGAAAGCTCTATGAAGAAATAAAGAACATTTGTGGGAAGTATGTCTTCACCTTAATTTCATTCCTTTGAAAAAGAGGTAATTACTGCAGAATAGGAAAGAACTCAGTAATAGGAGTTAGGATACTTATATATAAATCATGCCCCATCATTTTGAGGATGAGAATCTGGAGGCAAATTACTTAATGTTTAAAAGACTACATTTTTATGCAAAATGAGAATATTCTCTCACAGAGTTGTTGAGATTAGTGTTTTCTTAAACATTAATTGAATTAAAAACGAACTCTTATCTCTCTTATCCTGTCTTTGTTCACTCAATTGGCCACAATGTTTTACTATTTACATCATAATATTAATTATAGGATGACTGCTATTAATTGAGAGCTGAGTTTTAACCCAGGCAGTCTGAATCGAAAGTCTGCGCTCTATACCACCACACTATGTGGTCCCTACTTCCCATATCTGGTATACATAATAGATTATAGAAGATCTTAATGACTGGCATGGGTAGTCAGAGTCTGATACTGGTCTACAGAGAACAGCAAAGAATGAGACAAATCATGGTTGGGGGTGAGTAGTGTGGATAAGGAAACTACCATTCCTCAAGGCAAAAAGTCATAAGTTTATCCTGCCTTTTGCCACTATCTGTCAGGCATTTACAATGCTGTGCTGAAAAGGATAAGAATGAAAAGAGGCTTGAAGAAGTTATTTAAATTTTTTTGAGTTTTGCTAATAAGTCTGCACTAAAATACCACTTTGCTTCCATGGTGGAGGATCTATAGATCGCTCACTCTTCTCCCAGCCAAATGGCCTTTATCTTTTTTTTTTAATTAAAAAAAACTTTTTTGTGAGACAGAGAGAATGAGTGGGGGAGGGGCAGAAAGGGGGACAGAGGATCCAAAGTGGGCTCTGGGCTAACAGCAGTGAGCCGGATGCAGGGCTGGAACTCATGAACCGCAATATCATGACCTGAGCTGAACGAAGTCAGATGCTCAACCTATTGAGCCACCCAGGCACCCCCAAATGGCGTTTATCTTGATTTCTCTTATTTAGCTTTAGAGAGATGGGTCCTGGTAGCTCTAACATATCTGAGTTTGTTATAAGTATATTCTTCAACAAGCAATCATTTAGTGCCAAACACCAGGTGCTAGGTGCTACTGAAAAAAGATAAAACAACAACAACAAAACATGATCCTACTTCTCAAAGGGATAATACACAGAAAAATTTTAAATCTACTTGGTAAGGTAGAGAGGGAGCCTAGAGGAGACAGTTGTTAGATATCTCTAAAAAAGATAAATCTGAAAGTACTACTGTACAAAAATGCCCACAAAATGTCAATTCTCTATGGTTCGACCTAAAAGATGATATTTGAGTTAGTTCTTGTTGGGTAAAAGGGGAAAAAGATTCAGAGGAAACTGCATAGGAGGTCATATTCCTTAACTTACATGGAACACTGTGGGCTTCTCAAACTTATTTATATAAATCATAAGAAAACAAAGAAAGCACATACATAACACTTTGGTTTTTCTTGAAATTAGAGCATTACATTCCTATCTCATATGACAACTAAACTTTGAAGTATCTTTTCTTGACTTCTTTAATAACAATCCTTTTGCCCATCTGAAGAATCACAAAAATCTAAAAACTCTACAAATCCTAAAACAGCCCAGAGATAATAAAATGTTAGAAACTCTGGTACACAATGCATTATACATACTCAGATTTCCTGGGGACAGCTACGAACCATAAAAACTGTGAAGGCTCCTCAAGAGTGGTTATTTAAAGTTATAATTTTGTATGGGGCACCTGGGTGGCTTATTCGGTTAAGCGTCCGACCTTCGCTTAGGTCATGATCTCGCGGTTCGTGGGTTCGAGCCCCGCGTCGGGCTCTGTGCTGACTGCCAGCTCAGAGCCTGGAGCCTGTTTCGGTCTGTGACTCCCTCTCTCTGACCCTCCCCTGCTCACACTGTCTCTCTCTCTCTCCTAGAAATAAATAAAACATTAAAAAAAAAAATTAAAAAAAAAAAAAGTTATAATTTTGTGTGGCATTTTCCATGGGATAAAGTCATGAGCGGAAATAAAGGGTGCCAAGTCTGAAGTACTTAGATGCTCAGCGGTTATCTTTTAGTGGTCTTGATAACTCAGGTGGCTGGGTTTTTTTTTGTTTTTTTGTTTTGTTTAACTCATAAAAGTTCTTTCATTTATTTAACTCATTATTATGTGGCTGCTAAGCAGTGAGCTAGACCTTGAAAAACCATGTTGGGAAAACAAGATGATCAAAAAAACTTGCTTCCACCTAGGTTGTAGATTTACTGCCAACTTTATTTAACCACTGAATTTTGGTTATAAGACCAGAGTTTTCTACTTCAATGAATGGATGAATCAAGTCTACTGCCAGACTCAAATTCCCANAGTCGGACGCTTAACCGACTAAGCCACCCAGGCGCCCCGAGATCTAGTATGCTCTTAAACAATTGCATTATGTGAGAGATCAAGCAAATATACGGAAAATAAATCAGCTGGGCCAAGTCACATTTTCCTTCCTACTTGCTAGTCTCCACATTCCCACTCTCAAATCTCCAATAATAAATACTTCAATGAAATATATTAAGCCTTCTACTATTGTTCTTTAATGTTAAAGATGCCATTGTAATAGTTAAACTTCTTCAGTGAAGCTTAAACTATTTTCTAAAATCACTGTTTTGTTTTTCCTATTGTTATTTAAAAGTAGTCTGTTATGGAAAAACCAAAGTACAAGCATATGACACAGCTAAACAGTTGTACAGCCCGGAAATTATTTGATGTAAAGTAATACAAAATGTCCTCTTTAACCTATGGAAGAAAATAGCTTTTCCTTTAAGAAGAGGGAAAAATTTAAATTATAGAAACAGCCCATTAATAATCAGACAAAAGTGTTTATTTTCATAGTCCTACTGCTTAACTTGTAATATTCTTTTCCCCCTTTTTATTTTTGAGAAAGAGGGAAAGAGAGAACGCATGTGCGCAAGGGGGAATAGGGCAGAGAGGGAGAGAAAGATAATTCCAAGCAGGCTCCACACTAGTGGAGGATTTCTGAGGCTTGATCCCACAAATTCTGAGACCAGGATCCAAGCTGAAATCAAGAGTTGGATGCCTAACTGACTGAGCCACCCAGGCACCCCTAACTTGCAATATTCTTAATTCAAAGCAACTTGAAATAAAGAAAAATTAGGAAACAAAAATCATCTGCTAGCCCAGGGTTAGACAACTTTTTCTGCAAAGGGTCAGAAAATAATTATTTTAGGCTTTTGTCACTGATTCATCTCCCATGAGAAAATGCAAACTCTCCTTTAAACAAGGAGACAATATTTTTGAAACTTAGGGGTAGGAGGTTAATAGGAGGGGATAAAGAGGCAAGAAAGGGAGCAATTAAAAAGTACAGATACAGTAAAGTAAGAAAAGGATTAACTACATTAGGTTACCTTCCTTGGATCTGAATTCTTCTTCTATTGAAGTATTTTTTATACCCAGGTTATCATCACTGTCACATTCTGTAAGGCAGAATCAGTAAATACATTTCTGAAAAAGTTATTGTGCCATCATTTAATGTAGTCTCCAACGATATTATTTTCAATCACTTCTTCCATACCCAAGCTTAATTACAATTCATTAGCATTATACCACTTTCCCTATAAAATGCTTTTAAAAAATGCTTACCAAATAGTACTTAAATCAAAGGGGGGGAAATGTAATGAAATAATTCAATTTCAGCTCTGTATTCAAATTATTTGAAAAATTTCTTTTAGCACAACTGTTAATGAATATAAAATTCTATTATTAAAAAAACCCTAGAAATTAAGAAAAGCTAGTATGCTTGTTTAAATCTACCAAATAAACTCCCAAGTTTAAGTTACATGAAATCATCTTAAGATTTTAAAATGATGAGATAAAGTTCTTCTATATTTTGAAAATCATGCATTCACTGCTATAGAGACCACAGGTTTAAATTAGCAATATTTCTTCTCGGCACAAACTCACTTACCTGATATCTTATATACTTTTATAATGAAAAAGCTAAGTCTATAAAAATGACATGACTGATGAGGTATTGCAAAAATCACTTAAAATTTGAAACAGTGAGCAAATATTTGATTTATCACTTTAACTACATTTAAATCAATATATATATCATAGTGACTCAATCAGGATTTAAATAACTGAATATAAGTCATATGGACATATTGGCTTTTGTGGAAAATATGTAAAAACTTAAATATACATTTAAAAATTAAAGATTTTTAGTATTTATAAATAAAAATCACTATATTTCACTTATATTTCTTTGTTGCAAAAAATATGTTGTAAGCCATCTTTTGCCATTTGAGCAAAAATACTAATGCTGTTTTTACAATCTGTTACATACACTTACGAATTCAAATTATTTCAAGCAATGTTTTAGGGAAATAAAACTTTACATTTACAATCTGAAGAACAACAAATAAAGTCTTGAAACATTAGGAACAAAGAGAAAGTACCCAAGGTTTATGTTATTACAATTCAAAGGCAATGCCTGTCAAAAGCAGCATTTTTTTTTAATTTTTTTTTTTAATGTTTTGTTTATTTCTAGGAGAGACAGAGAGACAGCGTGAGCAGGGGAGGGTCAGAGAGAGAGGGAGTCACAGACTGAAACAGGCTCCAGGCTCTGAGCTGGCAGTCAGCACAGAGCCTGACGCGGGGCTTGAACCCACGAACTGCGAGATCATGACCTAAGCGAAAGTCAGACGCTTAACCAACTAAGCCACCGAGGCACCCCTCATATTTGGTATCTTTATACAGACTGTTCAATGTTGTCACACTACAGCAAAGTGTCTCTCATTATCTTTCTCAAGGAGATGGTTAGAGTCAATAATTCACACCGGATTCTCTACATCATAAAATCAGATATATCAGTAAAAGGCTTAGCCTTACCAAGAGATATTGATAAAGAGAAAAATACTTGCTGTGTAACAGCCACAGGTAGCTTATTTTAACCTTTCTAGACCTCTATGAAATACGCTAATCTTAACACGTCCTACTTCAGTGTTGCAAGGATAATTAAATAACATGTGGAAGCTGTTCTTTAAATATGTTTAAACATAGGGGCGCCTGGGTGGCTCAGTTGGTTAAGCGTCCAACTTCGGCTCAGGTCATGATCTCATGGTTCGTGGGTTCAAGCCCCACGTCAGGCTCTGTGCTGACAGCTCAGAGCCTGGATGCTGTCTTCGGATTCTGTGACTCCCTCTCTCTCTGACCCTCCCCTGCTCACTCTGTCTCTCTCTCTCAAAAATAAATAAAACATTAAAACTTAAAAAAAAATGTTTAAACATAGTCACTACAAGTATAAAAAGCAGCTAGCAGAGTGGCTGGCACTTTGTAGGCCCTCAATAACGATTAGTTAGTTCCTTTAATCTCCTTTAAAACATTTAAGTGACAAATTACATCTGCATCTTTGGAATACGAGTATTGAGTTAGAATGAGCATATATTTGTGAATAAAATGTAAAAAAAAAAAAAAAGAAAAAAGAAAAAGAAAGAAAGAAAAAAAAAAAGGTCTAGAAGGAGAGACCTGGCTTCTCTGATTAGGATTATTAGAAAGGATTCATCTTGGCAAGATTTTTTTTTCATTTTATTTTTTAAGTATGCTTCACATCCAACATGGAATCAATGTAGGGCTTGAGCTCACCACTCTGAGATCAAGACCTGAGTGGAGATCAAGAGTTGGACACTTAGGCACAGCTGGGTGGCTCAGTGGATTATCTGACCCTTGATTTTGGCTCATGTCATGATCTCATGGTTCCTGAGGTTAAACACAGCATTGGGCTCTGTGCTGAGAGCATGAAGCCTGCTTGGGATTCTCTCTTCCCCTCTCTTGCTCACAATTTCTCTTTCACAAATAAATATTAAAAATAAAAGTGTTGGATGCTTAGACAACTGAGCCATCCAGGCATCCCCTGTAAAGTTTTAAATCAGTGCATACAACTGGGGTGCCTGGGTGGTTTGGTTGAGCGTCCAATTTCAGCTCAGGTCATGATCTTGCAGTTTGTGGGTTCAGGTCCCATGTCTGAGCTGTCAGCTCAGAGCCTGGAGCTTGCTTCAGATTCTGTGTCTCCCTCCCTTTCTCTGCCTCTCCCTTGCTTGTGCTCTCTCTCAAAAATAAATCATAAACATTAAAAAAAATGAGTACAATATAAAATAGAACTGATGAAAGCTAAGGGAGCCACAGGTATCAAATTAAAAAATGTTTTATAATATCTCTACAGAGATTTATACATTTATCATAGCTGTAATCAAAATGTAGGTGCTGGAACCCTGATGCTTAGGAGAATTTAATTTACAGGGCAAAAGCCATGCCACATTCAAATCTCAAATTTAGTCTAAAGGGTTATGTTGCCAACAAGAGAAAATCACTTACGTTAAGTTAGAGATTTTAAAAAGTACCAGTAGTAAAGCTACTTAGCTGTTCTCTCCCTAACAAGCAAAAAGGTAATACCTTATGGTCAACTGACTTGACATTTATATAGGAAACCAGCCACTCTGAATATCTTTATTTTTATTGTGATAAATATTTTCTGACAAAAACTTCCCATTAACTGAAAAACTAGCAAAAACTGAAGACAAAACATTGTCACAAATTCTCATGACACTATTCAATAGATTCTTCCTTTTTTATATAGGAAGCTCCAGTTCAGTAATGTCACTTTCTAGTCCTATTAATGGAAAATCTCTGAAAAGTTAGAAAGAAATAAGAGGTTCAAACTATCATTTATTTATGCTATGGTGGCTTACAAAACCTGAAAAATCAGGAGACTGCCTATAAAATAATGACTAATATAAGAGAACTTCTCATCATATGTTACTTGTAGTAAGAACTTTGGTCATATCCTAAAGGGTTTTGTGGGTTGGTTGGTTGAGACCACAAAGCCCCTGAAACTGTATTTGATATATATACATGTTTATTTTATTTATTTTTAATTTTGAGACAGAGAGATGGGGCATGTGGTTGGCTCAGTCAGTTAAGCATCCGACTTCAGCTTTGGTCATGATCTCATGGTTTGTGAGTTACAGCCCCACATTGGGCCCTCTGCTGACAGTGTGGAGCCTATAGAGAGAAAGAGCTCTAGACAGCGAGTATACAAGTGGAGAGAGAGAATCTTAAGCAGGCTCCACACTCAGTGCTGAGTCTGTTGCAGAGCTCAACCTCAGGACCCTGAGACCCATGACCTGGGCCAAAATTAACAGTCAGATGTGTAACGAAATGAGCCACCCAGTCTCTCCCATGTTCATTTTTGAGGAAAGAAACATAGAAAGCCTTTGTCAGATACTCAGAAAGATTCAATGATTCCCTCCCCCAAATGACACTGCCTTAAGAAACAGTCTTGTTTTCAAATCTGAAGATAGGAACGCTGTGCTAATAAGTTAGAAGAGAGGAGTTACCCTGGCATTCCTGGCATTCTTGTGATAAAGTACCTTAAAGGCCGAAGAAGAATGACAGTATTTGTGGACACTGAGAACTTATCCAAGTCCCAATACATATCAAGTATCATTTTTAAACAAATGCTATTATCCTACTATTTACAAAGCCATTTGTTAGGAAAGGTGATGGAATAAAGTTACCCAAGGATTGTTCTTATTCTAAAGTTCGCTACTAGGTAATTTGATGTCTTTAAGCCTCCTATAAAGGAAAAAATTTGTCTTAAACTGAATCTGAACATACTGCGATTCAGTGTAACTTATTTTTTTTTGGATTTTAGAGTTAGCTACATAAGTATTTTAAATCTAGGTATAAATGAAAAATCACGATTTAAGGAATTGACACATCTTTGGCCACTTAAATTTTTAGTAATTTTCATCACTTTTAAAATGTAGTGGCTGTAGCACATGAAAAGATGCTTGGGCATCTGGGTGGCTCAGTCAGAAGCATCTGACTCTTGACTTCAGCATGGGTCATGATCTCATGGCTCATGATCTCATGACTCATGAGTTCAACCCCCGTGTCAGGCTCTCTGCTGACAGTGCAGAGCCTGCTTGGGATTCTGTCTCCCTCTCTCTCTGCCCCTATTCTGTGTGCTCAGTCCCTCTCTCTCAAAATAAATAAAATAAACTTTAAAAATGTTTAAAAAATTGAAAAGATGCTCAACATCACTAATTATTAGGGAAATGGAAATCAAAACCATAATGAGATATCACTTCACACCAATTAGGATGACTACTATAAAAAAACAAACAAAACCTAGAAAAGACCAAGTGTTAGCAGGGATGCAGAAAACTTGGAACCCTTGTATACTGTTGGTAGGAATGTAAAAATGATACAGTTGCTATGGCAAACAGTATGGAAGTTTCAAAAAATTAAAAATAGAATTAGCATATGATCCAACTATTACACTTCTGGGTATATACTCAAAAGAAAAAGCAAGGTCTTGAAGAGATACTGGTACATCTGTGTTCATAGCAGTTATTCACAATAGCTAAAACATGGATATATTGCAAGCATCCATTGACGGACAAATAGATAAGCAAAATAAAGTCTGTAGTTTCAGCTTTTGGCTTTGTCCAGCACAGTTGAGGATGGCAGAAAGGATTACTCAAGACTCCATGCAAGTCAAGAGAGGTGAGAGGGAGGCTAAGGGAAGTTTCTCCAAGCTGCGCTCAAGCTCCCAAATTTACTGAGCAGACATTTAGGATAACATTGCACAATACTCAGGGAGCTACTTGCTAGTAAGAATGTATAGAAAACACAGAGAAAAACAAGTTAAGACAGGGTAGAATATTCCATGCAATAACATGGTCTAAGGAACTTGTGAGCATTGGCAGGACCTGACCTCTTAGGTATATATTAACTAGATAAGCAAAGTTGAGTACCCCCTAGATATACATTAACTAGATAAGCAAAGCATGGCTGCTGTTTTCAGCAGGTCCAGAAAGCAGTTTTCTGTTTTGCAATACATTCCCTATAATCTCTTAGCCCAGGACATACATACTTGATTTCCCACAAAAGTATACACACTGAGTGGAATATTATTCAGCCTTAAAAAGGAAGGAAAATCTGACATTCGCTATAACCTGGATGAAGCCTGAGGACAGTATGCTAAGTGAAACAGGCCAGCCACAAAAAGACAAATGCTGTATGATTCACGAGTTATGAAGTACTTAGTCAAAATACTGAAGAATGGTATTGGCCAGGAGTTAGGGAAAGGGGAGTGGGAAGTTACTGCTTAATGGATATAAAGTTTCAGTTTGCAAGAGGAAAAGAGCTCTGAAAATGAATGATGGTGATGGCTGCACAAAATCTAAATGTAGTTAACACCAGTGAACTATGCACACTTTAGAATGGTTAAGATGATAAATCTTCCATATATTTTACCACTTTATTTTATTAGAAAGAAAAACAGAAATAAAACTAGTGGCTAGAAATTGTATTTTCTTCTTATGGTAGTAATAATAAAAATAGCTGCTATTTATTAAACACCCACAGTACTTTATATGCTGTGCTAGACATTTTATACATATTGCTAATTCTCACGACTTTATAGATATGAAAAGTGAGGCTCAGAAAAAGTTCAGTAACTTGCCTGAAATCACACAGCAAGGATGGAGCAAAGTTAGCATTCAAACCAAAGCCCATGCCCTTCTTTATGCACTCTCTCTACGATCTCTGCATTTCATAAAAATTCAGAATAAAGTACACAGTGCCCTCAAATAGCAGTACATTCAAAACAGCACTGATTATGAATGAATTATTAAAAAAAAGAGCATAAGAGGCATTTAGAGGGGAACAATCAGTATATAACAATAACCTATATCTTACCTCCAACCCAAATACATCCATGCACATCTACTTATATGTAGCTCTCATTCCAAATCAAGTTGGTAAGAAAGGCAAATCAATAATAAGTTTCACATTGAAAATTACAAAAGAAATATTTGTTTCCCAAAGCAGCAGCATAAAAAAAGGGAAAAAGGATGGCTTAGGGTGGCAAAGGTAAAAATTTAGGTATTTCACAGTACATTAAGATGTTGTTAAGGACTGGGGACAGGATGGCAGAAGAATAAAAGAAAAAGAGATTTAAAAAAGGCAGCAGTCAGAGATGGAAAAAGAAAATAGATGAAAACAAAAATTACAGAAAGATAAAGTTCAGGAAGATAAAATCCAGTACTAAAGAATGACATAAATATGCAGAACAGAGTTGATTTCCCTTTAAAGAGCAAGTTGGGCTAGTAGATTAATGATTCCTAATTTTGCAGAAGTAAACTGATCCAGTGTAATGAGTGACTAGAGCAAAATTCTTCAGAATGGGTTTTTAATCAAAATATGGCTCCAAAAATGCTGAAAGAAAAAAAAAAAACCTAGGAGGACAGCAGAGTTGGCAAATTTAAAGCATATAATAAAAAAAGGCCAAAGATAGTTTTTCAGTGAGGTCATTCATTAATATCTTCAAATCTTATTCATGGCTGCAAGCCATGAGGATATTTAAAAATTATACTTTTGTTCTTTTCTTCTACCCACATTTACTTCAGAAATTACAAAAAAATCTCATCTGAATCCCTAGAATTAAATCCTTTTTAAAATACTTGTTAGTGAAAGTGAACATTAGCACAACCTTTCATGGAACAATATCAAAATGTCAGAGAAGAGAGTTTAAGTCCTGGGAACAGGACAGGAAGGTACCCCTTCCATGGAACTAAAGCTCTCTCATGACTTCATTTTGTCCCTGTCAATCTCTTAAAATGATCTTTTTTTTAAACTGCCATATTATTATTTATTCTTTCTGGTTTAACCTATAAGCAATTAGCTCTCTGAAAAACTGAAGATAAATTTGTAATTTCAGAAACAGTGAAAGTCTGGATTCTGAGTTTTTCAAAATTGTATTAACCTATTGCAAATCGTGAATATATATTTTATATACATGAATGTAGATTTTTATCTATTAGATCAGAAAAGGCTCCAGAAAATTATGAAATCATCCTTTCTCTAAAACACTAAAAAATAAAGTGAGAAAAGGAAAAAATAAATAAGAAGTATGAGAACATGATGCTTTAGTGAGCAGCCAGGAGTTCACTAGTGGACAGCAGTTTATTGGTTTCTTTCAGCAGTGAAGTCTCCTCCTCTTGGGCGGTTTGCACTGTGACTGCAGGTGCGTACCTTTGGTAGTATCAGATATGCTATTTAACAAGGCACACATCATATCTCCCTCTAAATGGTGAGGGTTGAGTATATGTGCTGGCCTCTGAGTCTTCTTAAATTGGTTCTCTAGTTCCAGAAAACCTTGATCTCCTGAGAGGATGGTGAAAGGAATTTGCTTGGGTAGTTGTTCATCTAGACGGCCAGCCTAATTTGGAACAAAATGCATATGTTGATAAAAATCAGTATTTGAGTTTTAAATCATTACATCTATTTCAGAATGAACACATACCTAGAAAGGTATTATTTATTTACTTAAGATTTTTTTTTTTAAAGTAATCTCTACACTCAACATGGGGCTCAAAGTCAACCTCGAGATCAAGAGTTGCACACTCCATTAACTGAGCTGGTCAGGCAACCCTAGAAAGGTATATTTAACTTGTTTTCTAGCTCCCACCAAAGTATGTTACAAAGATCTCCTTCATAAATAAAATATGCGACACTTAATCAAACATAAACTGACACCAATTATAAGCTATTTTACGTGGCACTAAGAAAGAAAAAACAAAAGGCCAAAAGAAGTCAAATAGCCTTCATATAAAGCTGGAATGATACATGGGTTACAAACTTAATTTAAGGGTAAATAAATAAATCTGCCAGAGAGAAGGTAAGCAAGGTAATCTGAATAATTCAATCTTAGCACCGAATAGATAGAAAAGAAAATATTTTGTGGTTTAAAATGTAAGCAGCAGTCAAGTTTACAGAGTAAATTCATGTTATCAGTGTGACAATGTAAACCTTTAAGCAGAGAATTTAATGTAAAATGGGTCTCAGGTTGGTAGTTTCTCTAGGTGACTGGCAGACACAGAAGCAAATGCAAATCTCACATAGGCCAACGATGGTTGTTAAGGTGTCTCCCAATTTCAGGGATGTTAAAATGTGTAAGTATCTCAGCATACATCAAATGCACTGTCATCTATTGATCACTATTCTATAAATAGTTGAGGGTCTGTAGACCCATTGTAATGGGTAGCTGGGAGTCTGCTAGGAATTGGGGAAAAGCAGTACCTAAGTATGATATGGGTCCTTGCCCTCATTAGTCATCAGCAGAATCTGATATAGAAGGTTTTATACAAAACTACAGCAATGAAGAATGCTCTATACAGTCATTACGATTTCAGTAGAAAAAAAAATTCCAAATGGGTCCTGGATTCACATTAGATTTTGAATAAAACCATCACTCACATGCATACATATGGCAAAATCAGCAGCATCTTTTCTTTTACTACAACGAGGATGAAGGAAGAAACATCCAATCCTATTCAGGTAATTATAGATTTTACAGTTGAGTGGAGGCTTCCAATTGGTGTTTCCACCTATTATTTTAAGAAAGGCATAAATGATAGTCAAACAGAGAAAATAGAGAACACAACAGTAGCTACAACTGAAAGCTGTATTAAGAAAAAACACACTAGAAAAAGATTTTTTAGAGGGCAAGTACTAGATTAGAACACAGAACTCCGTTCTAGTATAGGCATCACCATTTTGTTGCTTTACAACTTGGCAAAGTATGCCACCTTCCCTCAAAACTCACAGATAAGTTATGGAAAATCAAAAGAAACATGTGTGAAAAGTCTCTGAATGGTATAATTCCATATGAATGTAAGCATTAGTGGGTTTTATTTACTTTAACAAATATGTCAAGACTATTCAGTGGATAGAAATGATAGGCAACCAGCAAAGCTAAATTTACTAAAAGGTTGAACTAGAGAACTTATCCATGTTAGTATGTTTCTTTTTTTATTTTTTTGAGGTCAGTATGTTTGTATCTTAAATCCAGTCCTCCTCTTTAATTTTTAAGATTATTTTTAAAATATTTATTTATTTTGAGAGAGAGAGCGTGAGGTGGGGGGAAAGACAAAGAGAGAGAATCCCAAGCAGGCTCCATGCTGTCAGCACAGTGCCCAACGCAGGGCTTGATCCCACAAACTACGAGACCATGACCTGAGCTGAAATCAAGAATCAGACACTTAAATCGACTAAGCCATCCTGGCACCCCAAATAATCCTCATATATGTTGTTCCCTAACAAACATGATATTTATTGGATCTTCACTATACTAAACTTCTGTAAATCAAAGTTGTGTCTCTTCCTATTTGGTCAATGGTTTGTAAAGAGAGGTTTAGATGAAGTTGCATGCTTATGAACTTCAGTTCAGTAAGGATGAACAGAAAAGGTAATTGTGGCATCTTGAAAATCATACTAGTTCTGTAGCCATGTGGTCCAAGTTCAAAAGCTAGTTCTACTCTATTTATTACTTTTATACTTTGGGAAAAAAACTTTTCAAGCATTCTTCCTTATATTTTAAAAAGGAAATAAATATATAATAATCAGTAAACACAGGTTAATATCAAGCATTGTATCTGGCACATTGTAGTTGTTGAATAAAGCCTTTTTCAATATGTATCTAAAGATCCACAAGCTTTAGGTCACCAAAGAGAGCTAACATTCGCCACAAAGAAATGTAAAGAGAAAAATATTCTAGCAGAGTAGCTATATAATGCAAAGTGACAATATTCTAATTATGCTTGTATATTCTACTCAAGAAGGTTCAAGAGCAATACATATTCTATTCAAGAAGGTTCAAGAACAGTACGTCTTCCAAGAGTGGAACATATTCTAATGGAAAAAAGAGGAGAAGGTATCATTTCAAATGTTTTTCTTATCAATCATACCTTGAAAGCCCCAGATGAATGTTCCTTGGTTAAGATGCCCTGGTAGATGACCAAAAAAGTTTGACCAGTTATCAAAGTCTACAAAGACTATATGAGTCATGGTTCGCAGGTAATCCAAATCTGGAAGCTCAACAACTTCCTCATCTGAGAAGAGAGAAATGTTAACATGAATTTGGAATTAGCTAAAAACATTTTAATTTCTCAAGTTTAAAAGATACTAGACAATATGCAAAAATATTAATCTTGAATGTTATTAATTTCTACTTAAAACTTTTCATGAAATCCAAATCTGTACATGATACAGTGTATTTACACAAGATAAGAAATATCTGAATATTTACAAAATTTTTTATTATTTTTTCTATAAATACATGCCATTGACACTAAGCTGATCTTTCTCTTTTNTGTCGGGCTCAGTGCTGACAGCTCAGAGCCTGGAGCCTGCTTTGGAATGTGTCTTCATCTCACTGTGACCCTCCCTCACTTGGGTGCGCGTGTACTCTTTCTCAAAAATAAACATTAAAAATTTTTTTAAATAAATAAAATAACCTGTTACACAATTAGTCAGAAATACAGTCCTCGACTTTTTTGCCCAAAGACATGAGTATTGTCTAAAACACATCTTCTTTGTATGTAGCAGCTAGGCCCTGCCACCAATGTGTTGGTCTGAGTTCACAAATCTGTTTTAACCCGTACCTTCCCTGTCACTTCTCTGGCTCTCCTCTCTTGCTAAGTTGTTTCCTGGCAGTTACTGAAATCTGCCACTACAATAGCTACTGCTGCTACTGGAAATGCATAGCCACCTTGGTTTTGTGGATTGGCAAGGTATTGGCCTCCGCCACCATAGGGGCCAGAACTTGTCTCCAAACTTTTCTCCTTTCATGTGTCCCAAATTTGAAAAATGTTGTAACTGCCAAAAGCATAGCTTCCACCACTTCCAAAATTGCTTCATTACCAAATCTGTTACAGCTAAGACTTTCTTTAAAAGTCACTTATACAGGAATTAAAATATAATAATAATGTACTAGAAGAACTAAAAGGCCAAGTTTTAAGGCTGAAAAACCAAAAACTTGCACCGTCCATCAAAATAAAATTCAAGGTGGGGCACCTGGGTGGCTCTGTCGGTTAAGCATCCGACTTGAGCTCAGGTCATGATCTCACTGTTTGTGAGTCTAAGCCCTGAATCGGGTTTGGATTCTCAGCTTTGATAGCTTGGAGCCTGTTTTGGATCCTCTGACCATCCTTTGGATGCTCTTTCTGCCCCTCTCCTGCTCAGGCATGCACATATGTTAAAATATCAAGGTTACCTATTAAGAACTTCTCCCCACCAGAACTGTGTTCTTTTCTCAATCTAGACTGATTAGTAACCCACTAGCTATATGATTAAAAACCTAGAAAGCACAAATGAAATAACTTACAACCCTCTATCATAAAGTGGTGGTACTGGTGGCAAATCAGGACCTCCTACCATAAACACATTTTCCTTGGTTTTCTTAAGTTCTTTCCTCTTCCACCATTCTCTAACCCTTGTTCTCCATCCCTTTCACTTCTTTCATACTTTTCTATCTTGATAAGGCCTTAAAGTTTCTAGTAGCAACAATGCAAACCTTAACTTCTAAATTATTTTTAAAATGAGTAGGTTCTACTCCACCTAATAGAGCCTCCCTCAAATATACTACACTGCCATCCTCTCCCATTTCCAAGCCACCTATCTTCTTTTATCTTGTCTTAAAATTCTTAGTAATTGTAGGGGCCCTTGGCTAGCTCAGTCAGTGGAGCAAGTGACTCATGATCATGGAGCTGTGAGTTTGAGCCCCATGTTGAGTATAGAAACTATAAAGATTTTTTTAAAATTCTTAGTAACTGTAGATTTAGATACTATAATCATTTATCAAACACAGATCAACATAAATTCCCAAAAGTTAGTGGGAGAACAAAAGAAAACCACAAGAGAACATAAAAACAGTGTGATCATTGCTTCACTGTTAGAAGTAGAGCTGAATGAGTTGGTAGTATGTCACGTAACCATTTCTTACATAAAACATACCAGGACTAAAGATGATACTAAGATCTATAAATGCTATAGAGCAAGCCTGAGTAAACTCAGTAGTTCATAAAAATAGTTTATAAAAAATTTCTGGCCAAAATTTTCACATATCCTCAGTATCCCCATTCTATACTGTATAACGTGCTAAGAGCTCATATTTATTTAAAAGAATATGGACTTAGGGGGACACCTGCGTGGCTCAGTTGGTTGGGCATCAGACTTCCAGCTCAGGTCATGAACTTGTGGTTAGTTTGAGCCCCACATTGGGCTGTGTGCTGACAGCTCAGAGCCTGGAGCCTACTTCAGATTCTGTGTCTCCCTCTCTCTGTGTTCCTCCCCCACTCATACTGTCTCTTTCTCTCAAAAATAAATATAGATAAAAAAAAAAAAAGAATATGGACATAAAATTATACTCTAACCATGACAAATTATACTTCTAAACAAACATCATACTCTTCTAGAGTTACTCTTTTTTTTAAGTTCATTTATTTATTTTGGGGGGAGGGCAGAGAGAGAGAAGGTGAGAAGGAATCCAAAGCAGGCTCTGTGCTGACAGCACCTAGGCCACCCAGCGTCCCTAGACTTACGTAGTCTTATTTAGACTAAGTGCAAGGGGATCTATGCTTCAATTTTCTCCTTGGTCTCCTACTACCACTTGTAACTCTACTTCTAATTGCTACTTTAAGTCTAAGTAAAAGCTCTGCTTTCTAGACAATCATAACAAAAACATACAAATTCTGACGTGAACATTAAGATTTCTCATACTTAGAATAAAGCCAAAATATGAGGATGTGGAGAAAAAGGAATACTCATACACTATTGGTGGCAATGTAAACTCGTACAGCCAGTATGGAAAACAATATGGAGGTTCCTTGAAATATTAAAAATAGAATTACCATATGATCCAGTAATTCCACTACTGTGTAATTACCTAAAGAATACGAAAACACTAACTCAAAAAATACATGGACCCCTATGTTTATTACAGCATTATTTACAACTGCCAACTTATAGATGCAACCCAAGTGTCCACTGATAAAGATGTGATATATACACATACATATATATACACACACACACACACAATGGAATATGAGCCATAAAAAAAGAACAAAATCTTGCCATTTGCAACAACATGTATGGATCTAGGGGTATAATACTAAGTGAAATAAGTCAGTTAGCAAAAGACAAATACCATATGATTTCACTCATGTAGAATTTAAGAAACCAAACAAAGAAAGAAAAAAAAGACAAAAACCCAGACTCTGAAATATGCAGAACTGGTGGTTACCAGAGGGGAAGTGAATGGGGAGGATGAGTGAAATTAAGAGTGTTCCTATCAGGATAAGCACTGAGGACTGTACAGACCTGTTGAATCACTATATTGTATACCTGAAAATCAGTGTATGCTAACTATAGTGGAATAAAAAAAATTTTTTTAAGTAAAAAAAAGAATCAGCCAACAACAAAAGAATAAAGCCAAAATATAAACAAAAAGAACTCACTGGATTTATCTTTTTAATGAACCTAAGTCTAAATAATAAGAATCTAAATGTTAAGGATCACACACACACACACACACAAATGTTAAATCTGACATTAAGAAAGACTATCAATTTCCTTCATCTCTCAAAATTCCCATGCTTTTTGTAAAAGACAATGTTATCTTAAATACATGTTGTTTAAAGCTAATATATACTCTTTTTCCCTTAAGTTTAGAGTGGTTGAATGAATATTTAAATATTAATATTTATTCGTATTTAGGATACACATACCCCAGAAGTATATGTTACAATAATGAACTGATTAATGTATCATCCCACCATGTTTCTTACTTCAAAATTGAATCATTATTAACCTTCACAAAAATGATGGCTACAGGTGCACCTGGGCAACCCAGTAGGTTAAGTGTTGATTGATTCCTTTTTTCTTTTTTTAATGTTTATTTATTTTTGATAGAGGGAGAGTGTGAGTCGGGGAGGACAGAGAGAGGGAGACAAAGAATCTGAAGCAGGCTCCAGGCTCTGAGCTGTCCGTATGCAGAGCCTGATGCAGGGCTTGAACTCATGTACTGTGAGATCATGACCTGAGCTGAAGTCAGATGCTCAACCAACTGAGCCACCCCGGTGTCTGAAGTGTCAGCTCGATTTTGGCTCAGGTCATGATCTCACGGATTAGTGAGATCCAGCCTTCTGTTGGGCTCTGCACTGACAGTGCAGGGCCTGCCTGGGATTTTCTCTCACTCCCTCTCTCTCTCTCCCTCCCCTGCTTGCATGGACACTCTCTCAAAATAAATAAATTTAAAAAATGATAGCTACAATATGTATGTTTCTATATCAGTATGTGAAATGTGCATGGACATTAGAGTTGTAAAGCCATACCTATATTCTGACAGCTTAGGTCATTTTCAGCTCCCTTCTCCAGCTCTGAATTTTTTGGATGGCTTACTGCCTGTTTTAGTTTTCTCTCTGTACGTGAGGCACTGGCAGCAAACTTGTACAGGCTTGTTTTCTCAGATCCAAAATGAGCCACACTGGGTTTCCGTAAAAAGCAGTGTTTTCTATGGAAGTGCTGCTGAGCACTCTCAGGATCATGAAATGCTTTGGTGCAGGCGCCACACTTGATGACATACCGTTGCTCCTCTTCCTCCTCACTCTTTTCTTCTCTGTGCACTTCGCGGATGTGAGTACTGATGTCAGCTACATTCTGTGCTGTTGCTGAACACAAGCTGCAGCGAAACCACAGTTTACCTTTATCCAGCATGATTTGGAGACACCTACTATAATCTTCCTTTCTGTTGACTTTACAGATGTAACTCTCACGGCAACCACAAGTTAACAGGTTACTGGTCTCTCTTACTGGAAAATCATTCTCAGTTTTAATTGAAGTTTCAGTTTTTTCTGACACAAACACATAATCTATGCTGTGGTGCTCCTTATAATGACTTAAAAATGCTTCTTCCACATTGAAGGTAAGATCACAAAGCCCACAGAAGTACTTAATCTTTATCTCATTGTTATGCTCATCTTGGCAATGTCGGTACAGTGTTTCAACCTTGTGAAAAGTCTTTTTGCAATGGGCACAGCTATATCTATGAAACTGGTGACTTGCTAAAGACATGCAATGCTGTTTTACACATTCCTGGGAATCAAACATATCTTCACAAATTCGGCACTGCCATTTACCCCTTGGAGGACTGTTTGCTGGAGATTGATCAATGATAGTAATAGTTGAAGAAGGACTCTTAGCAGTCAAATTACTCACCAATGTTGTAGAGGATGTTGGCAAAATTTCACCTTCTACCTCATCCGTCTCATAAAAATATCTGTGTCCATTATGAAATTCAGTCACATGTGCCATGATAGTCTCTTTTCTTGGTAACTCCTTTCTGCATGTCCGACACCAGAAAAGAAAGTTATTTAAATGTGCCCCTCCATGAATCCGGCTCATATGTAAACGGATGACCCCTGAATCTTCACATACTTTTCCACAGACCACACACTTATAACACATTGTGTTTGCTGAGAAAACATGTTTTTCCACTGCATCTTCACTTGGGAATTGCTGACGGCATTCACAAAACCAGGTTTTAACAAATGACTTTTCTTTCTGAGCACAAACTATACCTTCATGGCTTTTACCTTCTAAATTCATCTTCTTTTTTGGAACAGTGGTGCAATCTTGTGAGCTAGATTCTTGAACAGACATGGTTCTTTTAAGTGATGAAAATTTTGATCGATCTAGCAAGAGATTCAAGTCAGAAGAAGGTTTGTTCCCTTCACTGCTGTGGCAATAAAGTAAGACTGATTCTTCCATTGAGGTAATGACTTGGACTTTGTGTCCTGAATTCTGCTTGTGATTTCGGGTACTGGTTTCATCCACAAAGACTTGGTTGCAATGTGCACAGTAACCTCTTAATACGAATTTTTCTGCAACTTGGGCAATGCTCTTCTCAGCTACAGCTACAGGACCAGCATTTCGACAACGAACTCTAAATTGGATGAAAAAAATCTCTTTTGTAAGTACTTTCTAAATACAGTATCTGTTTTTTATAGGAATTATAAACAATGTATACATAAAGCACTAAAAGATATTTTTCAATAAAAAATGCACGTTACAGAATTTCACCTTAGAGTACCTGAGTATTACCTATATTTTGTCTATTTTTAATTCATATACAGAACAGTAAAACTAGAATCAAAAGAATAAAAAAATTCACACAAATATTTAGAAATTGAATCCCTAATCTTTAGAAGTTAAATAACAAATTTCTACTAAATCTATGGGTCAAAGGAGAAATTAAAAGGGAAAAGGTAAAATATTTTATTTTTAAATAAATAAAAAAGAAGACAACTTGTAAAAATCTAAGGGTAAAGCAATGCTTTGAGGAAAATTTATAACTTTAAATGTTTATATAGAAAAAGAAGACCCAAAGTCAATCTAAGCTTCTACCTTAAGAAGCTAGAAAAAGATAAGCAAATTAAATCCAAAGTTTAACAGAAATCAACAAAGTAAGAAATAGGCAAGAAACAAAAAATCATCAAAAGTCAAATGTTGCTGGTTTCAAAGATCAGCAAAAATTTGTTTTGAGATAAATTATAGATATAAACATAAATGCTAAAAATAAAAAGCTTAAAAAAAGCTGATGTTCTTGTTTGCTGAGGAATGTAGTTCAAAGAAAATAAATAAAATAAAATAAAATAAAATAAAAAAGCTGATGTTCATAAAAAATGAAGTAAACAAAATATATTCCTGAAGAATAAGCAGAGGATTCTCAGGGTAGAGGACAGACAATCACAAAAGACAAAGTCACTAAATTACACTTATGGAGATTAAAAGCTTCTGCTCATCAAAGGACAGAATTAATATGAATATGCAAAGACTGGGACAGAATACAGTCACATATTTCTGACAAAATATTTATATCTAGACCATATCAAGAATTCCAACTCACTATGAAAAAAGCAAACAATCCAATTTTTAAACTAGCAAAAGACCTGAACAGACATTTCACTAAGAAAAATAAATGAAATGCCCATAAACACATGAAAGAGTGCCCAATGTCATTGTTTATCAGGGAAACGCGGTTTAAAACCACAAAGAGACATTCAAAAGAACAGCTAAAATGAAAGACTGGGAATACCAAACCTTGGCAAGGATGCAGAGTAACTGGAACTCTCATACCTTGTTGATACAAACACTTTGGGAAAACATGTAGTAGTTTCTTATAAAACTAAATACACACTCTTTGATCCAGCAATTCTACTCCTAGATATTAATCCAAGATGAATGAAAACACAGGTCCATAAAAAGACTTGTACAAAATACATACAGTAGCTTTATTTATGACAGCTAAAAACTTTAAATCCAAATGTCCAACATCATGAGAATGAATAAACAAACTGTGCTAAGTTCATATAATGTAATACTACTCACCAGTAAAAAGAAACCATGTACTAAACAATATAGATGAATTTCCCAGATATTATGACAAATATGAGAGTACATACTATATGATTTCATTTACATTAAGTTCTAAAGGAGATGAAGCCAATGTAAGCTGGAAAAAAATATCAGAATAGAGCATGTAGGGTAAGAGGGTGGGAAATGACTGAAAAGGGACACAAGGGAACTTTCCAGACAGGTAACTTATTACGATAAAAATGTAGGTTAACAGATGTATAGATCTATCTGTCAAAATCATAAAAGTGAAGATGTGTACACTGTGATTAATTTAATTTGTATCTCAAAAACAAAGAACTTTTAAAAATAATTAAGGGGCTGGGGCGCCTGAGTGGCTCAGTCAGTTAAGGGTCCAATTTCGGTTCAGATCATGATCATGTAAGTTGTGGGTTTGAGCCTTGCACTGGGCTCTGTGCTGGAAGTGCAGAGCCTACTTGGGATTCTCTCTCTCTCTCTCTCTCTGCTCTCCCACTTGTGCACACACACTCTCTCTGATAAGTAAACTTTAAAAAAAATAATTAAGGGGAATAAGAAGCATAAAGATGTATAGAATAAAACAAGAATGGCAGTGTTGATTCTCCTTACAGAGGAGTAATGGGTAAATGGAGGTTCATTATACTATTCTGCTGACTTCATACAGTTGAAATTTTACATAATAAAACCCTAAGAATAAAAATAACAGAATCAGGATTTGAACTCATGAAATATAAGTCAGAACCAGGACTGGTAACCTTAGTAGTTACACTGGGTATATACAGAGTAATTATATTTTACTGCTTTGTTTTTTGAGAACATATTTTACTTGAAGGCTAGTGAAAATAATTGTTCTATTTAAATGAATGCAATTGTGTCATTTATTAGATATGAACTGTTAATATATTTTAATGATGCAACAGGAAAAACAGAGACCTAAGAGACATAGCACCTAAAGAGAAAATATGTACAGATTTTGGATCATGATTCCAAGAAACTAAATGTAAAACAAAAAACTTCATGAGATAATTAGGGAAATTTGATAACTCACTAGGTATTTGATGCTATTAAAAATACCAGTTGTTTAAGGTGTGATTAATAGTATTATAGGATTTTTTAAAAAGAGTCCTTATCATTCATAGTTATATATTAAGTATTTACAGGTAGAATGAAATGATTTATTGCAAAATAATAACTTGCACGGAGTGAGAATATAAATGAAACACGACTGCCATTGGTTGGTAACTCCTGAAGCTGAGTGAAAGGTATACTAGGGGTGGTACATTGCTTGATAATTTCCATTGTAAAGACAAACAAAATCACACTTGATTATTTGATAAATTTGACCTTTTACTGAAATTTAATTTTCATATGTATATTATACTTTTCATTCTGGTTGACTTAAAGGCAAGTCAGTTTTTACCCACTCCTCCCCTATACACACACTCCTCACAAAACACACAGAGAAAAACACAAATAGAACTGTTTGTTTTACATTCACAGCAATATCAACATATCCACTTTTTCCATACCTTTAGCTTTTCTCATTATGCTAAGTTTGATTAATTTCAAGACTAATATATATTCTCATTTTAAAAGCAGAGAAACATGAAATAGAAAAGTATTTTGAATCTTCCTACTGGTAAAGAGCTTCTTGGGCATGATTCCCTTACAGCCCCACTAGACCTGTACAAACCTGAAGTGGGCAGTGAGCTCCAGGTGAGAACGTAGGGTCTGGTGGCAGGCCACACACTTAACTTGAAATGGGACATCTTTGCACAGAGAGATCAGAAGTTTCTTTGCAAAAGATGGAAATGATATTGGCTGTGCTATTCCCTTGTCATCTGAAAGACAAAATGAACCGTAACTTGCAAAGATTTAAGCAGATAGCAACCCAACCTTCCTCTCCTTTGCCTTCTTCAACATTGGCTGGAATATGTAAAAGATTGTTGTGATAAAAATCTAAGGGAAGTCATTTTCTAGCCATAAGTACAAAGGATGCTGAACTCATTCTCAAAATGTGAACCTTAAATCAGAGAAATACCCAACTTCCCAGGTATTATGGATATATAAAAAATTATTACATCAAAAATTATTTTTATATTTATTATATAAATAAATGTTTTCTTCCCAAGTTTCTCTTCATTCCTCAAAGTAACTAAAGTTTACTGCTGCTACAGCTCAATGTTGAGAATCTTTCTTGGAAAAATAAAAATTAAGACAATCTTTCACTTTCATGTTTCCAATCCAATATGAGGATGTTACCTCAAGAATTATCTGGTAAAATAATGGTAACATGGTAAATCAGCAAAAATTAAAGTACTTTAATAATTTTCAGAACAGAGTATTAACATACCACCCAGTTGAAAATTCTGATGGAAATGATTCTTTCCAGACATATGCTTCAAACACTCATCCTTGCTGCTAAAAAGAAGGAAGCAATTTGGACATGCCAAACACTGAATAATCTGAGGAAGAAGGTTGTTTTTATGTCCATCATCTGCAGCTTCCTAAAATACAAGGCAAAGCTGTATTATAGACAACTAAAATCAGTATTCAATTTTTAAAAATCAACTTTCAAAATTTCTTATTTCTTATTTCTTTGGAATATTCTGTATCAGCTTTTAACAAGAAAACTTTTCTCTCCAGTGCGAAGAATGGAATTTTTATCATAAAATTGCCTATGTGAGTTAAAAATACTTTTCTTAAAAAAAACTCTTGACCATGTTTTTGTGATAATAAATATACAAGTTTGCTTTCTATATGTTTTTCCTTTATATATATATCTATGTTTTCATAGCACTTATACTTTTTCTCCCAGTTTGCTTTATTCACTCTAATCTGCAATATAACCTATGTTGATATATAATGTGTTCTTCCACAAATGTCTCCATGCTTAATAATTTTCAAAAATATATAGAAATAAACATATAGGGAACTACCATTGTTTTACCAAATGTTATCATCTTACAGACTCTTCTACTTCTTAGTTCTCTTATTCCAATATACCTAATGAAAATGCCTAAAAAAAATCAACTGGCATTCCTCTAATTCATTCTTCTCAACAGCTGTAAACTTCTCAACTGGTTGGTAACCAGTGTAGGTTTATTAAGACTTAGGCAACTATTCATTACCAGACTTTTTTTTTTCTTGCCACTATAAACAATACAATGGTGTTGTAAAAAACGTCCTTAAATACATATCCTTATTTAAAGGTGCATTTTTCTCATTATTAGGAGTGGCCCGAATGGGTTAAAAGGTTTATTACTTGAATATTAAAAGCTACTGTATGATTGTTTTTCAAACAGCCTCTACCAAATCACACATTCCCTAGCAATGAATGAGCCTGGCACAATAGCTACTATAGATTTTGTTTTTAATTCATACAATTCTATGGATATTCCATATTCTGTGGATTGCTTATTCATATCCTATTGCCTGATGTTTCAGTTGTTTTTGTTTCCTTCCCTTCTGGTTAACTTGTATCATTTCCTCATTATAAAAATTAACTTTCTGTCTCATGCTCCAGTTTGTAAACATTTTTCAACTATCTATGAATTTTGTATGTGGTCACTTTAAAATTTTAATATAGTCAAACAGGTATATCTTTTCTAGCATCTAGGTGTCCACTTGGTTAAGAGGCTCCTCTATCTCAAAATTGAAAATGTTTTAAATATAAAAAATTTTTTTTCTTAAAGTAAACTCTATCTCTAATGTAGGGCTCAAACTCACGACCCCAAGATTAAGAGTCACAGGCTTAGGGTACCTGGGTGGCTCAGTCAGTCAAGTGTCTGACTTCAGCTCAGGTCAAGATCTCAGAGTTCATGAGTCTGAGCCCCATGTCAGCCTCTGTGCTGACAACTCAAGAGCCTAGAGCCTGCTTCAGATTCTGTGTCTCCCTCTCTCCCTCTGCCCCTCCCCTGCTCACTCTCTATCTCAAAAATAAAATAAACATTCAAAGAAAGAAAAATTTTAAGAGCCACATGCTCTACCAACTCAGCTAGCCAGGCTCCCCAAAACTGAAAATATTTTAAAGTACCTATATCTATGTATGTGTGCTTGTGTATAAATATAATTTGACATCTTGTTAATGGTCTTTAGGGTAATAGCCTTAGAAGCTGTAGTGTGTCTTTTTAAATTTACTATCACTAGGGATATAGAAAGTTTATACAGTGGTAATAAGATGCAACAGAAAGAGGAATAAGAAATTTACATTTACAATGAGCACATGTGAAGAAGCACATTAGGGTTCAAAATATACTTTTCCATTCAGTCCTTATGATAATCACATGAAGCACTATTTGCATTATTTACCAATGAAAAAACTAAGATTTAGTTAAGTCAACACTTCTCTCCCAGACAAGATTACCATTCAAACACAGTCTTATACCTTTGGTTATAAATCCTTTGCTCTTTCCATAATACCTCACCCCATTTTAACTTCCTGAGTGCCATGCAGAAGATCACATCCCAAGAAGATACTTAGAAGGTTCTAAATAAGAGCACTGAAGGCATTTCCTAAACGCCAATTTATACAAATGTCCCCAACTTGAAGAATGCTAACAAAATAATTCTTAGTGCAACTGTGAGTTATAAATGGATTCAACATAAAGTCTGTTTATAAAGTACTTGCTCAATAGAATGTAATCCTACATAAAATTTTATTGAAATATGCCAACTGCAAAAGTATAGCATCCTAGCTTGTGCAAACTAGGGGAAGAAGTGGGAAATTGTTAAAGTACTCTATTCTTTTCTACCACTGTATTTTCAGCTATATTAAAATATATCATAAACATTTGTATATATAAACAAAGTTAAACCATAATAAATTATTACTTTATGACCACTAGGATCTAGGCTACCTTAAAAGGCACTTATGATCCAACAATTTAACTTGCTGGAGAAGTGAATATATATTCACATGAAGACTTGTACATTTATTTATAGCAGCATTATTCACAATAGCCAAAAAGTAGAAATAACCCAAGTGTCCACCAACTGATGAAATGATAAAGAAAAAGTGGCATATATCCATACTCTGGAATGTTACTTGGCAATAAAGAAGAATGAAATATTGATATGGTACAACATGGATGTACTTTGACAACATCATGGTAAATGAAAGAATCTTGTCACAAAAGGCCACATATTTTACAATTCCATTTATATGAAATGTCCAGAAAAGGCAAAACTATAGTTTACAGGTTGCCTATGGCTAGGGAGAATGGGCTAACAACAGGGAAATATCACCTTCAATGATAGGCTGGCTCTAGGAAGAGAATGAGAAAGAGTGGTTTTGTCTATTGACCCACAAGTGACACTGAGGTACACTGAAGCTTACTATATGTCCTCTACCACCTCCATCAAAAAGGGAGAAAAGCAGGAAGCTGTATAGTGATATACTATTCATTGAATGGCTCTAATGTCAAAAACGACTAGACACTAGGACAAGAAGCACTGGCATCACCTACACCTATAAACTTGTTAGGAATCTTGAATCCAAGGTCCCACCTCAGATCTATTATCAGAGCCTGCATTTTAACAAGATTCCCAAGTGATAAGTATATAAAGTTTAAGAAGCACTAGCGTAGACAGAAGAAATTGGAGATGAAAGGGAAAGAGGAGGGAAGCAAGGCAAAGAATACAGATTGTGGTAATTTCATTCTCTTTCACAGAAGAATGCCATCTTTACAAATAGACTTCATAGGTATACAATCTTCTAGTGACCTCTTCTGGCTGATTCAAGATAGGCAATTATAATTTAGTGCATACCAGTTTCCTTAAGAGTTCTAGTGATGGACACTCCAAAAAATAAGCAATAAGGAACATTTAATGAGAGCTGTTTGTTAAGCCCTAAGTGCTTTATACAAAATTAAATTTTCTCTTATCAATCTTGCATGTAAGTATAAGGATTTCATTTTAAAGATGAATAAAGCTCAGAGATGTTAAGTAATTTCCTGAGTACATACAGCTAATAAAATTGACAGTAGAAATAGGTCTGTCTGGACATCAAAGCCTTTGCTCTATTTTACCATAATGCTTCCCAGAAGGCTAAATATCATAAATTTACTTCCTAGAGACCAGGCAAAACAGCATGGGATAAGTGATTCCCAGAAAAAAAAAGCGGAATAAATTAATGAAATTTGGGGAAATACAAATGAGGGTATTAATTAATGTTCAAATACCTATTCAGATTTACTAAAGAAAAAAGATAAATAACTTGCTCATTAAAATTGACAAAACACTTACAGCCTGGAATAGGGAAACATGCCCTGAAAGGACTCTAGTTTTGAAAAAGGAAGAGTATTAGTGGCGAAGTGAAAACACCAAAAAAAATTTATGGAACACAGTCCTTTTGTATCCTTTTTCTCTTCTCTCCTTAAACCTTTGTCACAATAGGAAGCCCTATCATTTCTTCTTGCTTCACTTTAAGGTCTTTATTCTAAATGCCATTACCTAAGTAAAGCCTTTTTTCATCTCAAAGTTAAATTACTGCAAAAGTCACCTAAAGTGGCCTCCTTTCCATACCTATGAATCCACCCTGAACACTGCTACCATGCTAATACCATTCAATCTCTTTGGAATTCCTAAAAAAGAGAAGGAATTGGGTTCTAGAATTAAAAGTCCTTCTAGCTCTAAAAGGTATAAAGCATTATTTTCATCATGTCACTGTCCTATTACAATAATGTCTTGCCAGTATCAAGATTACCACTTGTGTTGGGAGTCCCTCAAATCATCCCCAGGTTTGATGGCTTGCTAGATTCACAGCACTCCGCATAGAGTTGTACTTATAGCTATGATTCATTACAGGATTTTAGTTATCAGGATATTTAAAGTGGTATTGTTTTTAATACAGAAAAAATGAAACAACTAATACATCTAATAGGAAATTAAATGAAATGTACTGTAATATATTCATACAGTAGAACGCTATTCATTGACTTAAAGTGTATGTATTGATTCAACAAATGTTTAAGCATTCATGTTTACAACACACTGCTTTTCTCTTTTTAAGTTTATTTTTTTTGAGGGGGGGGGCAGGATGTACATGCAAGGGTGCAGGGAGTGGGGCAGAGAAAGAGGAAGAGAGAATACCAAGCAGGCTCCGCACTGTCAGCGCAGAGCTGGGGCTCAAACTCACTAACCGTGAGTTCATTATGATCTGAGCTGAAACCAAGAATCAAACGCTTGACCAACTGAGCCAGGCAGGTGCTCCTAACATACTGCTTTTTTTTAGTTACAAAACAACTCACACACCTTATTTTATACAAAAATATTTATAAATGTTTTTGGTGTAACTGTAAATCAGATTTTTTCTTAATTTCACTTTCTGCTTCTTCATATTAGGGTATAGAATTACAACAGGTTTCTGCACAGTGATTTTGTATCCTGCTACTTTATTGAATTCATTTATTAGTTCTAGTAGTTACTTAGAATATTTAGGATTTTCCATATATAGTATGTCACCTGCAAATACTTAAAGTTTTATTTCTTTCCTACTAAGAATTTCTTTTTTTTACAAATAGTTTATTGTCAAATTAGTTTCCACATAACACTCAGTGCTCATCCCCACAAGTGCCCTCCTCCATGCCCATCCCCCCTCCCCCCCACATCCATCAGTCCTCAGTTTTTGTCAGCATTCAAGAGTCTCTCATGGTTTGCCTCTCTCCCTTTCCCCCACCATTTCCCCCCTTCTTCTCCCCCTTGTTCCTCAGTTAAGTTCCTCCTAATCCTCCTATACGTGCAAACATATATTTGTCCTTCTCTGCCTGACTTATTTCGCTCAGCATAACACCCTCAAGGTCCATCCATGTTGCTACACATGGCCAGATTTCATTGTTTCTCATTGCCATGTAGTATTCCATTGTATAGATAAACCACATCTTCTTGATCCATTCGTCTGTTGATGGACACTTAGGCTCTTTCCATGTTTTAGCTATTGTGGAGAGTGCTGCTATGAACATTGGGGTCCATGTGCCCCTGTGCATCAGCACTCCTGTATCCCTTGGGTAAATTCCTAGCAGTGCTATTGCTGGGTCATAGGGGAGTTCTATTGCTGGTTTTTTGAGGAACCTCCACACTGTTTTCCAGAGGGGCTGTACCAGTTTACATTCCCACCAACAGTGTAAGAGGGTGCCCATTTCTCCACATCCTCGCCAGCATCTAGAGTTCTTTCCTACTAAGAAATTTTTATTGCCCAACTGCTGTGGCTAGGACTTCCAGTACCATCCTGAATAAAAGTGATGAGAGTGGACATTCTTGTCTTGTTCCTGACCTTAGGGGAAAGCTCTCAGTTTTGCATAAATGAGTATGATGTTAGCTGCAGGTTTTTCACATAAGGTCTTTTTTATATTGAGGTTATATTCCCTCTAGACTTTGTTGAAGGATTTTTATTATGAATGGATATTGTACTTTGTCAAATGCTTTTACTGTATCTATAGAATGCTGTTTTTTATCCTTTTTCTTATTGATATATCATGTTGTTTTGTATGTGTTGAACCAACTGCAACAAAACCAATAAAATACCTAGGAATAACTGTAACCGAAGACGTGGAAGACCTATACTTTGAAGAATATTAAACACTTATAAAAGAAATTCAGGATGATGCAAACAAATGGAAAGATGTTCTATGCTCATGAATTGAAAGAACAAATATTGTTAAAATGTCTTTACCACCCAAAGCAATCTATAAATTTAATGCAATCCCTATTTAAATACCAATAACATTTTTCACAGAACTAGAACAAATAATCTTAAAATTTGTATGAAACCACAAATGAACCCAAATAGTCAAAGCAATCTTGAAAAAGAAAAAACTGGAAGTAACACAATTCCAGACTTCAAGTTATATTACAAAGGTACAGTAACTGAAACAGTGGGGTATGGGCATAAAAATAGAAACACTGATAAATCAAATAGAACAGAAAATCCAGAAATAAACCCAAAATTATATGGTCAATTAATCTTTCACAAATGAGAAATGAATATCCAATGTGAAAAAGATAGTCTCTTCAACAAGTGGTGCTGGGAAAATTGGACAGCAACATGCATAAGAATGAAACTGGGGGCTCCTGGGTGGCTCAGCTGGTTAAGGGTCCGATGCTTGATTTTAGCTCAGGTCATCATCTCCCAGTTTGTGAGTTTGAGCCCTGTGTCTGTCCTTACAGTGTGGAGCCGGCTTGGGATTCTCTCTCTCTCTCTCTCTCAATCTCTTTCTCTCAAAATAAATAAATAAACATTTAAAAAATAGAATTAAAAAAAAAAAAAGAATGAAACTGGACCACTTTCTTTCACCATACACAAAAATAAGTTAAAAATGGATTGAAGACGTAGATGTGAGACCCGAAACCATAAAAATTCTTGAAGAGAGCACAGGTAGTAATCTCTCTGACATTGGCCATAGCAACATTTTTCTAGATATGTCTACCAAGGTCAGGGAAATAAAAGCAGAAATAAACAATATATAAACAACTTACACAATTCAGCTGAAAAACAAATCATTCAATTAAAAAATGGGCAGAAGACATGAGCAGATATTTCTCAAAAGACATTCAGATGACCAACAGACACATGAAAAGATGCTCAACATCACTCATCATCAGGGAAATGCAAATGAAAACCATAATGAGGTATCAGCTCATACCTTTCAGAATGATTAAAATCAAAAACAAAAGAAACAACAAGTATTGGCGAGGATGTGGAAAAGAAAAAGGAACACTTGTGCCCTGTAAATGGAAATGCAAACTGGTACAGCCACTCTGGATAACAGTATGGAGGTTCTTTAAAAAGTTAAAAAATAAAACTACCTTATGATCCAGTAATCGCACTACTGAGTATTTATCCAAAGAACACAAAAATACGAATTCAAAGAGATACTGAACCCATATATTTATAGCAGTATTCTTTACAATAGTCCAAGTATCCATCGACTGATGATGTGGTGTGTGTGTGTGTGTGTGTGTGTGTGTGTGTGTGCGTATATATATATATATATATGTATATACACACAATGGAATATTACTCAGTCATAAAAAAGAATGAAATCTTGCCATTTGCAGATGTTAGTCAGAGAAAGACAAACACCCTATGAATTCACTCAGATGGAATTAAGAAACAAAACATGAGCTAAGGGGCAAGAGAGAGACGAACCAAGAAACAGACTCTTAACTACAGAGAATAAACCGATGGTTACTAGAGGGGATGAGTAAAATAGGTGATAGGGATTAAAGAGTGCACTTGTCATGATGAACAATGAGTGTTCATAAAATAAAAACTTAAGGGGCACCTGGGCGGCTCAGTCGGTTAAGTGTCCGACTTCGGCTCAGGGCATGATCTCATGGTTTCTAATTTAAGCCCCACATTGGGCTCTCTGTTGTCAGCACAGAGCTGGCTTTGGATCCTCTGTCCCACTCTCTCTCTTTGCTCCTTCCCTGTTTGTGCTCTGTCTCTCTCAATACTAAATAAACATTAAAAAAAATATTTAAAAAACTTAAAATTTTTTTCCACAGTGAACATATTACACAATTAACATTTTGTAATGTTAATAAGTCATTATAGATACATAATTTCAAATATGGAAACATGCACAACAGAACCATATATTATACAGATTTGCATATGTCACGAATCAACCTGTGTCCCTTGAGATTCAACACTTAATGAGAGTTACATAAAATAACCTTTCATATACTAGATTTCTTAAGACTAGCATTAATAAACGAATTGCTGTTTTATTTACTACATGGCTCCAACATTTCAACAGGCAGTGAAAGGCAGTGGACTTAAGATTAAGGTTCTATTTCTCATCATAAGCATTTTGAAGAAGGTTAATTCCACAGAGCAACTCCATCAAAGAATGGGTTTCTATGACAATCTTTAGGAGTGCTGGTAACAAAGTTTACCTGCCCACAAAAATTTAGTGTTCCAAATCATTTTACTCTTCACTCTTATGTACACCACTAGTGACTGCAGGCTTAAGAGCAGCAAGGAAACATCTATATCCAATTCCATTCTAGAAAAAATACCTACTCTCAGGTATTTTTTAGGACATGCTCTTACCTTAGCAAAAAGATGATCCCTATATTGCTGTTGAGTAGCAAAATTTTTATAACATACTACACAAGCAAAGGAATTGATGAATGGTCCATGTAGTGTAATTGTTGGATCACATGGAGAGTGATCAAACCTACTTGGCAAAAGAGAGGTAACATTAGAAAAGTCCACATTTTAGGAGGCAAACTATGTTGCATTTGTTCAGCATTTGATTTGTTTACACACACATACACACACACACACCGCACTCAGAAATTTACACTTTTCTACTGAATACTGAAAATGTTCTTCATATTCAAGAAATATCAAATGGCTCCTAAGTGCCACACAATCCCTTCAAACAGTGACCAACAGTTAGCTCAAGATTTCATAAAAGTACCCAAGATTCAATAAAATGGATTTAAGCATATCTTGCCTAACAGGTGGAATTCCAGTCTGAAAGTCATAGAGCCATCATCTTTTCCTTTTTGCCTTATTTGCCACAACATTTACTAATAATTGTAAATGAACCAACGAATTATAATCTCATGTCAAGATTTTCTGGCACACACCTGTTTCCTAAAAATGGATTTTAATACTTGTAGTGTTCTTTTTAATCATTTAATAAGTATGTGTCATTTTAAACTGCCTCAAAGACTTTTAAAAAGTCTTTAGATATAGTGTGCTACCCAGTTATTTATAGAATGCTGAATGCCATACAAAAGTCTCTATAGGTAAATTCATAAGGAGGCTGAGACATCTAGAAATGAAAAAGGTTGCGAGACCCCAAACTCTCGGTTTCCATCTTTAAACTATTAGGAGGAGAGATTATGAAGGTAGGAATGTTTAATGCTTTTAATACTGCTTTTCCTTGATATTTACTTTCTCAAGCTCTACTATTAAAAAATTCAGTAAGTTAATAAGATGGGTTTATAAATAGAATACTTATTAATTTTGCTACATCTGGTTTGCTTTTAACATTTGTTTTGTAATACCATATTAGCTTTCTTTAGGCTAAACCAAATATCTGTAAGTGTGTCTCTTGAAATTTGCATTTATGGGCTGGATTTCTCTACAACAGATTCAACTGCATGTCAATATAAAAAATCTGCTCTGAATTTTATGAGACATATTAGGAATAAATACATACTTAAATGCTACATGTCTTTAAAGAAAAGAATTATCACTAGAGAAAACTGACTTTAAGCCTTCTAGGAAACCTAAGAAATACAAATTTGAAATAACTGTCATAAGAGCATAAAATGATTTGTTTGGAATATAAAGCTATGATTACAATGGCATGAGTGCATCATGCTTTCATTATATGCAATCACTCTGTAACACATCTGCTCTTCAGTATCCACTATTCTGAGTATCACACTCACCTTTTCAAATGTCCTAAGAGAAGGTGTCCATTATCAAATTCCTTGTTACAGTGCATTATGGGACATAAAATTGGTTTCCCAGACACCTGCATTTGGCCTCCTCTTCGGAATGAACTTTTTTTTCCAGAATTAATTGTGCCTGTTTTGAGTCCTGCATTATTGGAATACAAATTCTTAGTTTCTACTTCAGATTATCTGCCCTTTGGACAGGTAATCAAAATTATGGCAAAACAATAAAACTACGATATAGCATCAATTGGGTTATCCTAATTGTAATTAAATGTTTCTTGGCTTTCAAATCAAATATATGAAAACCTAAAAATAGTTATTTTGGACAAATAAAGCTGTTAAAATCCTTTTTTTTTTTGTTTTAAAGATTTTATTTTTAAAGTAATTTCTACACCCAATGTAGGGCTCAAACTCCCAACTGGAGATCAAGAGTCGCATGCTCTATTAACTCAGCCGCTCCTTCTTGTGTTGAAATAGGCGATGAGGATTAAGTTTGTTAGCATGTTTATCATTGCTATAGCCAGTGTGGGTCTTGAACTCAACACCCTAAGATCAAGAGTCGCATGCACTGTTGACTGAGCCTTCCAGGCATCCTAAATATTGTTAACATCTTTAAGTAACATTCTCTTGAGGAAAAAACTCTGTTTTCTTAAGTTCAACTGCCAAGAAATGTCAAACATTAAATATTAATTACAAAAGCAGTTGCTCCACAGACCCCATCCTCCCTTATTTATATAAACTGGCAAAGATCTTCTAATTTTTTCCCCTCTTTTAACGATCTTAAACACATTAGAAGGCTTAGCTATATTACAAAAGATTGGAGTTTTCTGAAAATTACGTTAAAAAATGCAACTGAGAGAGCAAGGAAGAGTGGAGAGTTCGGGGGGGGCAAGGAGAGTAAGAGTGGTACTTTCTGAAGAAACCAGCCATTGATAAGTAAGTTCCAACCTGGATATCAAATAATGCAGATCTCAGTAATAAATTTATAGAACACAAAGCAGAGATATACTTGTTGTTACTACCTCTTTCCTTTCTATTTATTCTATTTTGTCCCTTTTCTTTTTCTCCTTTCATTAAAAAATTTTTTTAAAAATCTTTATTTATTTGAGAGAGAGCGCGCCAGTGGAGGAAGAATTCTGCTTCACAGAATCTGAAGCAGGCTCCAGGCTCCAAGTTGTCAGCATGGACCCCGATGCAGGACTAGAACTTACGAACTGTGAGATCATATTGTCAAATGCTTAACCGGCTAAGCCAGGCACCCCTCTTTTTCTCCTTTCAAAGTCTGCCTGTCTCTAGTTTCTCTCTTTCTTTTTAAAGTAAACTCTATGCCCAACGAGGGGCTGGAACTCGTAACTCCAAGACCAAGAGACACATGGCTCTACTGAATGAGCCAGCTAGGTACCCCTTTCACTCCCTTCTCTCAATTAATCTTCCTCTATTCTGGTCCATTCTTTCTCCCCTCTCGTTCTTTATAATCACACAACTCTTGTAGACTGATACCCTGGGCCAAATTTTGTTCCCAGGGAAACTACCAATGCATGATACATGACAGAATTTTTTTAGTTTCACTGTATAAGCCATGAAATGTAAAACTGCCAGGAGGATTCTGACTATATCACATGGTTATACACAGACTGTTTGATTATTGACTCCCTTTTACTATTATTTATGGATTGTTTCAATGCCTTAAATATCTCATACAACGGAAAACTAAGTTCTCTATGTTTATGACAGGATTTAAAGATTTGAATAGAACTTAAAAGATTTAAATAGAATGAATTATTATTCTTTTAACATCACCTAGTTTTAAGATCTCCAAATGGTTATTATAAAAACTTAAGGTTTCAACTGCTTTTCTGCTGTTTTAGTCCTCATGGGGGAAGGCCTCCATTAAAAGCTGCCAAAATGTTTATCAATGTGTCTGCCAACAGCATAGCATTAATCATATTTTAATTTTAAAGAGGCACTAAATGACATTCCATCTTTTTATCCTTAATTTTCTAATGTAGTCAGAATTATGGCAATTTTTATTTACTGTCTGTCCACATTCTAGATGTTGTTCCATTTTGATCTTTATTTAGCCAAATAAAGACTTTGGCTAAAAACAATAGCAGAAAACAATAAATTGAAAGAAAATAAGCTTTACTCATGGAAAGGCAAAATACAGAATTTTTTTTCAAAATACACAAATGTAAACAACTCTTTTCCTTAAATAGTACAGAGAGTGTTGTTTTTAAGTTATGAAGTATTCAAATGTATGCAAAGTGGCCTAACTGTAAAGATCTAAAAAAGACGAATTTCTAGTAATTATAAATAAAGTACTTAAACTACTTCTAATCAAAGAACTGAATTACAAAGCTGGATACTTTGGAATAGACTGAGCAAGTCCCTTAGTGCTACTTTAAAGTAGAATCTCACTTTCTGTAATTAAAGAAAACAATGACTCATCTGTTTCCCCAGCTATACCCTATATCTCAGCACTCTCTAAAGATAATTTATGGAATAGCATCGTACCAAATATAGTCAGTGCTAAAGCAGCTGTTCTAGCAATAGATCCTAAATTTTAGTTTTATAGTACTGTTGCAGGGAGCAAGCAAAAAAATAAAACAATCACATAAAAAGAATATAACTAAAGATCTTAAATCCAGGCTTAAGCTCATCAGCCACCAATGAATCAGGTGTGACCTGAAGATATATAAAATAACAAGTCTTGCCAAGACATAAACACAGAGCTAAATGAGTCATTTGTTCCCCCCTGACCTGCTCAGACAGATACATAAACAGATGCTCATGAATTCATTTTATAATGATTTAAAATATTCTGCCAAACTGGAGGCTGGGGTAGGCCTAAAGGGGCATATTACTGGCCCAACTAGCATTCAGACAGGATTTGAAGGTGTTAGATTCACATGAGATAAATGATTTTTTGAAGAGATCTTATAAATAAAATAGTCCATTCCCCTATCAAAACTACCTAGGAATCTTTCCAAAACTACAGATGCCCTAGAATTATCTCTGGGGGTGAGGCCCAGGTATGTATTTAAAAGCTCCCAGGTGACTCTGATATGGCTAAGGAGAAACCACTGAAATGAGTCATTAACTTGCACTAAGAACATAATGCTTATCAAGAGGAATTTTTTATAACACTAAGCCTTACAAAAAAACCACCCAAGAGGCAAAACCATTGACCACAATTTCTAAGTAACTTTTGCTACAGTAGGTCTGGTATGCCAAACAATTCCTTTGTTTAGTTGAAGGACAGTCACATTTGGAACCCAAGTCCTAGGCTTCTTTTCTGTATTCATATGCAAATGTTTATAGCTTACTTTGGCTAATATTCAACCTGCATTTATTGAGTATATCTCTATGCTGAGCATTCTTTTCAGGCACTCATACAAAAAAGAATTATAAACCTTGGTCTTTCTCCCCAGAGTGTGCAGTCTGACAGAGACAGACATGCCAACATTTCAATTCAACGTAACAGGATAAAAACAGGGTATTAGAGAACTTTGGAATTATCTTATTAGTGGTAATTTGATTCAAAGAAAACCCCTCTGAAAACAACTTCAGAACAAGATATCTAGGTTCAAGTTGAGTACTGCATGCACAGTTATTATTATTTTTTAATGTTTATTTATGTTTAGAGAGACACGCAGCGAGAATGGGGGAGGGGCAGAGAGAGAGAATCCCAGGTAGGCTCCAGTGTCAGCACACTGGCCAATGTGGGGCTCAAACTCAAGAAACTGTGAGATCATGACTTGAGCCACAATCAAGCCAACTAACTAAGCCACCCAGGTGCCCTTGCATGCACAGATATTTCTAATGGCTTTTTCAATTAAATCTTCTGCTAGATTATATGCACAGATAAAGTTTCTGTGGATATCCCAAGCCTTTAAAAGGCTTAGTGTTTTGTCAACAGGACAGGCTAGAAAAGCTACCATGGTATGAGTGTCCCACTGGCTGTTAAAAGATTCCATCGAATTATCTGCTGGGGGAAAAATGTTCCATAGTGACTCTTTCAGGAATCTCAGGTCTACAATGAGTTAGAGAAGAGCTACCCAATGCTTTAGATGAGACTCCCATGTGGACACTTCCTTACAAAGTATCTACACAGGCTGCATTGATGAATAAGTAAGTAAACATGAATTCTTTAGGTCTCAGCTTAAACTCCATTTCATTAGGGAAGTCTTTCCTGATCCCAAATAATCTATTAAAAACCTTCCCACAGACACAAGTACTATTTCATGTAATAACTATGAAATAACACAAGTAAATTAGCAATATCTAATGAGATCAAGAATGACCTATTATATTCAAATTACACGTTTGCCAATGTAGAAAGACAATTGGTAAAGTAGGCCATTATTAATTACTGAAACTAAATTTCAACACTTTATACACTTATTAGCAACTGAATACAGACATAATGCATTAAGACTTTAGGGAAGCTAAATAATCTCAGTGTTCCACTCTGATCTCTAAAGAATACCTGGCATTTTTAGCCACTGGTCCACACACAGTCTTGCTGCTTCTGTATCAGAATGTCCTCGAATAAATTCCAATTCCTGTAACCCATGAGCATGCTGAAAATCGATTTTTTCCTAAAGATATTAAGAAGAAAATTAATTAACCTATGATTACTAGCCTGGATTCCTTGAAAAAAGATTTTAACACATTAGTGATCAGAAAATACTGATAATCCATTATCCCTGTAAACATATCTGGACATCTGTCCCAAAGAGGTAAGTCAAAACAAAGGTTTATACTCTAAGATAATGATCCCAACATTATCTGTATTTGCACAAAGTTTGCTACAACCTACAGTTCCAACAATGGGTATCGTTTAATTTATATACATATTTCATGAAAGTCAGTTAAAACATTAATCAAACTTTTTCAGTGAAGTAGGAATGCATTTTTGTATCAAGGAGGTCACCAAATAGTATTAAACAAATGAGGCCAAATACAAATAAAGATTAATTTCAAGCTATATGTAACTATATCTGCTGCAAAGGAGGAATAAATGCTGAAAATAAATATACAAAATGCCAATGATTATCTCTGGGAATGGAAATATGAATGATTATTTTCATTTTTAAACCAATATACATTCTTTTCAAAATTTCCACATATATTTTGAAGCGTACAGAAGTCTATTCAATATTTGTTCAGTGAATAATATTAATAAGAGCAGATATTCTTTAGTACTTAGTACGTGCCAATATAAAGCATTTATTGACATCTAGATCTAGAGGTGGCAAACTTTTTTCATTAAGGGCCAGACCAGTGAATATTTTAGGTTTTGCAGCCCACACAGTCTCTACTGCAATTACTCAACTCTTCATGAAAACAGCCATAGATAACATGTAAACAAATGGGCACTGCTGTGTTCCAACAAAATCTTATTTACAAAAAAAGGTGGCAGGCCAGGGCCAACCATGAAACTAGACTTATGCTTTAGACTGTTAGTCTAAATCTTCTTATATATTACTTACAAATCTTTTGCATACTCTGTGGTCATGCTGTATCTAACAGTTAACACTTACTAACCACTTACCATGTACCAGGCATTATTCTAAAAGCATTTTGGATTTTTCACAATAACTCTGTGAGACAGGTACTATTACTATTTGCATTTTATGATGGGAAGACTGAGGTACAGAAAGGTCAAATAAATTGCCCAAGGATAAATAACAATGCCAGGATTTAAACTCTCATAATTTGATTCTAGAATCCATGCACTTAACTAGTATACCATACTGCATCTTAACAAGGTTGTTCTTTAAAAGAAATCATAGTCACAAATGCTAGATTTGCAAGAGACAGGCCAGAATAATGAATGGCCTAGTTAGCAATACAAAAAGATCTTTCAAAAATGGTCAGTAGAGGAACAGGGGGATTCATGATTTTATTTATTTATTTATTTTTTGGCATTCATGATTTTAATCTAAAAAAAATCTTCTATACAACATTGTTCAAAGTACAGCCATAAGATACTAATTCTCAAAGATGTTAACAAGCATTGTGTAGAGATTTAAAAAATTCCCTATAATCAAATTAAGTATAGAAAGAATGGTTTTATTATAAAATTTAAAAGGTTCCTTTAGTGCAGGACTTGTAAATCCTTCAAGTGTCAACGTCTGTGTGATTTTCCACACAGAGAATATGCAATATCTCAAGAAATCATCAAATATTTTTTTCAAAGTATATCCTATAGTAATAGTGTTCTGAATAATGCATTATGGAAAACAAAGAGAATTTATTCAAAGAAAGCAATATTGTAAGACTCCAAAGATACTTTCTAATGTACAAAATTAAATCACTTATTAAAGTTCCTTACAAAAATCTATCACAATAAAAACTCTTAGATTAATTAGGATCAAGTACAATGACATGCCAGCTAACAGCCTATTTATTGTAAATTGTCAAAATTTAAAAACAAACAGATATTTTAAAAGTTCTGACATTTTTAATAACAGAATTTGAATCTGTGGTCATAGATAGTCAATGCTCAAAAAACACTTGTTGGCTCAAGTCATCCCCAAATTAGCCACTACTTTTCCTCTGTCATGAAGCTTCTTCCACAAACTTTAGGGTTATAGCTCTTCTTTTTTTTTTTTTTTAAATTTTTTTAATGCTTTATTTCTAGGAGAGAGAGAGACAGCGTGAGCAGGGGAGGGTCAGAGAGAGAGGGAGTCACAGACTCTGAAACAGGCTCCAGGCTCTGAGCTGGCAGTCAGCACAGAGCCCGACGCGGGGCTCGAACCCACGAACTGCGAGATCATGACCTAAGCGAAAGTCGGACGCTTAACCGACTAAGCCACCCAGGCGCCCCTGGTTTTAGCTCTTCTTATACACATCATCTTAACTCCTAAAGTATATCCACAAGCAAAGCTTGTCAGTCAACACAATATTATCTCTGAAAGTAATTTATCTAGTGAAGATTTTTAAGTTTATTTATTTGCAGAGAGCGAGACAGCGACAGAGAGAGATAGAGCGAGCGAGCATGCGCACGGGCTCGCACATGCGCATGAGTAGGGAAGAAGAGAGAACAGGAGAGAAAATCCCAAGCAGGCCCTGAGCTGTTAGTGTAGAGCTCCATGTGGGTGTGACCCCATGAACCACGAGATCATGAACTGAGCTGAAACCAAGAGTGGGAGGCTTAATCAAGTGAGCCACTGAGGCACCCCAAGATTTTTTTTTTTTAATTTCTTTTTAGGTAGGCTCTATGCCCAAAGTGGGGCTTGAACTCATGTCCCTGAGATCAAGAGTTGCATACTGTACTGACTGAGCCAGCCAGGTGCTCCATATCCAGTGAAAGTTTTAATGACTTTTCTTTTTTTCTATAAAACCACTCCATCACAAAAGATGAACAATTCACCTTAATAGTAAGACATTTCACAAAGGCCTAAGAATAGTTGAAAGATATTTTCTACTATATCTAGTTTTTTTTTTTTTTAAAATGTTTTATTTATTTCTAGGAGACAGAGAGAGACAGCATGAGCAGGGGAGGGTCAGAGAGCGAGGGAGTCACAGACTGAAACAGGCTCCAGGCTCTGAGCTGGCAGTCAGCACAGAGCCCGACGCAGGGCTCGAACCCACAAACCATGAGATCATGACCTAAGCGAAAGTCGGATGCTTAAGCAACTAAGCCACCCAGGCGCGCCTACTATATCTAGTTTTGGTCAGAGTTACCATCCACTAGAATTCTTCAACAATTATTATTTTAGTTTCATCATCTTCCTGTTTATTTTTGTTTTTTTGTCATATAATTAAAAAAAAAGTTATCTATACAGGAAACCAAATTTTAAAAAATCATGAATGGATTGGCAAGAAGTGAACTAAAGCATCTATGTTAATTTCTCCCTTAGAAAATAAAATCTTGGGGCACCTGGGACTCTGTTGGTCAAGGTCTGACTCTTGATTTTGGCTCAGGTCATGATTGAGTCCCATGTCACACTGTGCTAGAGCCTACTTGAGATTCTCTCTCTGCCTCCCCCACCCCAAAATAAAAAAACTTAAAAAAACAAAAAAGAATGGAATCTTAAGAAGAGATATAAATTTATTCTTCACAACTGATTAAACAAGAATTTCACAATTTCAATAAATTCCTTCAACGCTGAGGTAAAATCTTTAATAGAATATATCAAAATTTATATGGGTGGAAGCTGAAACCACCCCTGATAAAAGCACTAAGTATCATAGTGCTTGTAAGATTCTGAACTCATCACAGACACTTTATTATCCATGTAGGAACACTGCCTAGGAAAAGAAGCTAGCATCATTCAGGAAATCTGTGGAAAAGGACAGCTTGCAAATCACCCCTCTTGAGATTTTCCCCATGACCCATAACAACACACATAACATAGTTTTGGGGGGAAAAAAACCTTCCTTAAAATTGATTATTATTTCTGTCAGGAAAGAAATAATCCTAATTTTTTTATATCTTTGTGCATTAAGCATTTTAAACATACAACTAAAATACTATGCTCTAATGTAATTGGTATTACATTATATAGTAAACATCCTCAAACACACCTACTTCTAAATGCAAAGAATATTAATTTATTCTATGGAGATATTAAACAGGCTATAGAAATATACAAATTCCTTTAAGATAACCAACAGACAAGCAATTAAAACACAGATGTTAAAATTTATAAAATCATAGTGCTTATCCCACCCTGGGGGATCATCTCCAACTTAGTCCCTACCAAATTAAAGCACAAAGTCTATAAAAGCAAAGTGACCTGCTGAAACCCAAACAAGCTGCTGGCAGAGCCATTTCCACTTTTTTTTTTTTTTTTAAAGTAAGCTTTACATCTAATATGGGACTTCAACTCATGACTCTGAAATCAAGAGGTGCATGTTGTAGGAGTGCCTGGGTGGTTCAGCTGGTTGAGGGCCTCACTCCTGATTTCAGCTCAGGTCACAATCTCAGTTGTGAGACTGAGCTCCACATTGGGCTCTGAGAACAAGGGACCTGTTTAAGATTCTTTCTCTTGCTTTCCCTCTGCCCTTTGCCCTTACATAAGTGAGCCCTCTTTCTAAAAAAAAAAGTTGCATTTTCTACTGACTGAGCCAACCAGGCACCCTTCAATTTCCATTCCCAAAGTCCTAGTATTACTTTCTACTCATAACATACATTTGTCAGCCCTAAGGGATTCTTTTTTTATTTTTATTGAAAAAAAATTTTTCTTAAAGTAAACTCTACCCCAACACAGGGCTCAAACTCATGATGCTCACATCGAGAGTCACATGTTCTATTGACTGATGGAACCAGCCAGGTGCCCCAGTACTGAGGGATTCTTTAAATAATTCATCCAGGGCCTTCTAAAGCAAGTGAAGAAAAAGATTTACATCATTAGAGATTCTATATAAAACTTCATTTTCCACATAGCAACTCTTCGACAAACCGGATTCAAAATTCCTTCCTTTTTGTAAGATTTAATCTGAAGGGACAGGCTCAAGTTTGAGAAAGTGGTCTGATTCTACTTAGTAGAAAATAATCTTTCTTTTAATAGCTTATGTCTACAGAAGAAGCACCAGTAAACTCTTATCATGCCTGTGATATAGTAATCAGAAACCCTTAATTGCTTATCTACTATAAGAAATCTCATGATTTTTAATTCCCAAAAATAGAGCCCACTCCAATTTTTCTCTTGTATACATATATGATCAGAATCTAACAAAAAGACAGATATAAAAACTTACCATGAATTACTACTAAATTAATGAGATATTTAGAGTCCATACTGAACTTGGATTTAATTATACATTTTTTGATGACAAGTTTCTCTTTACAATTGTATTATATTGTATACAAATTGTATTATAAACCAAAAAAACCCAAATATGGTAAAACGCCAATTAAAATAGCCACATACCCTGAATGCTCTATTCTTCTCTTCTTTCTGCTGTTTCTCTACTTCAACATGGCGGGCTAGACGAGCCAGAGTTAAAGCAACTTTATCTTTCTGATGGTCAATATAGTCTTTATGCTTAACATTTTCCTATAATTGAAAAAAACAATATTCATTGATTTTAACTAATAAAACATGCGTTGGAATAATGAATTCATTTACCAAAGACTTACTATACTAAAGATCCATTTACCTTTTTTGTAGTTTATTTATTTAAGTAATCTCTACACCCAATGTGGTGCTCAAATTCACAACTCTGAGATCAAGAGTCATGTGTTCTTCTGAGTGAATCAGCCAGGCACTCAAGAACAATTTATTTATCATTATGAAATTTCTAAGAATGTGTCTTAAAAGGTCTAACAGTACAAACATCCCTGATTCTGGTTTTTCAGCAATGGCAGAACAGTATTTACTTAAAAGAAATTATTGATTAAAAAAAAGATCTAATTCCCAGTTTCCAGTCCAACATGTAAGGACCTTATAAGCTACCACTCCATCCTGACAAGTAAAAAGCTGAAAAAAGCCAAAAAGTGAAGATCTCTTCTTAGATCTACTGGAGAAGTGAGGTCATAGCATAAACTGGTGCTCTGAAAAAGACAGAGGGCAAATACAGAGCATCACAAGTTAATGGAGCAGAAACCTATGAGAGGAAACCTTAGCAGGAAGAAATACAGGTAAAAAAAAAACAAACAAAAAAAACCCTGAATTGTAATTGATGAATTGCTGGAGGCTCAGTGGGATAAGTCTAAGCGGTCACAACCACAGGATGACCCAGTCATGGAGAGCCCTCAACTTTTTTGAGTTTACCTCCAGGAGTTCTACCAGGTTCTCACAGTAAACACTGGAGAAAAATCCTCTCATGCGTCCAACAGGGGGAGAGGAAAAGTAAACATTTTGAAATATGCCAGAGCATTTTGTTCTTAATAAGGTCTGCCCTCACCAACAACTATTTTACCAGAACATAACCTGTAGGAGTGTTATCAGAGTTAACCAACCTGGGAAAATAGAAAGACCCAATGCTAGCTCCATTTAGCCTACCACATGGGGGGAAGGGAAATACCAATTTCAGGCCACACAAGCCATCCTTCCCCTTGAAAGAAGGGAATGAGAAGCAGTGTTGAAGATCACCACAGTCCAGGAGCACAGGCTCAACAAGACAGACTTAATCACAGGACTACAGAGTGCTACCATGCCCCATGCCTTACCATTACATTATAAAGGCCCATTTACCACAGTTCCTCTTACCTAATACATCGTATCTACCTTTCCACTGAAAATTATAAGGAACACTAAAAGGCAAAAAACAGTTTGAAGAGCTAGAGCAAGCACAGAAAGGCAGACTTGGCAAGGATGTTAGAATGATTAGATCAGGAATTCAAAACAACTATGATTAACAACATGCAAGAACAGATGTGTAATGTAAGAGAGATACAAATCCTAAGAAAGAATCAAAAAGAAATGCTACATCAAACACACTATACAAGAAATGAAGAATGCCTCTGACGGTCCCATTAGTAAACTACACACTGCCAAGAAAAGAATTTCTATACTTGAGAATACGGCAATACAAACTTCCAAAACTGAAAAACAAAACAAAGACTGAAAAACACACAAAATGCAATATCCAAGGACTGTTACAAAAGATGTTACATATACATAATGAAAATACCAGAAGAAAGAAAACAAAATACCTTAAGCAATAATGACTGAGAATTTCCCCCAATCTATGTCAGACACCAAACCACAAATCAAGCAATAAAATCCTCTTTGCTCACAGATGACATGATATTTCTTAAAAAACAACATGCAGGGGTGCCAGAGCAGCTCAGTAGGTTAAGTGTCTGACTTTTGATTTCGGCTCAGGTCATTATCTCACAGTTTCAGGAGTTCGAGCCCTGTGTTGGGCTCTGTGCTTCTGGTGTGGAGCCTACTTGGGATACTCTCTCTTAATTTCTCTGCCCTCTCCCTGTTCATGCCCTCTCTCTCTCAAAATAAATAAATTTAAAAAAATTAAAAAACAAGTAAATATATAGTAGTTAGGGGTGAGGTAACCTGTGTAATTAGATATTTATAGAGCTTTATTCATAAATGTCAAAACTTGGAAGCACCAAGACATTTTTTAGTAGGTGAATGGATAAACTGTGGTACATCCAGATGATGGAATATCAGTGCTAAAAGGAAATGAATCATCAAAAAAAAAAAAAAAAAGCCATCAATTCATGAAAGGACATGGAGATTTAAAAACATATTACTAAATAAAAGAAGCCAATCTGAAAAGGCTATACATACTATATTATTTCAACTATATGACATTCTGGAAAAGGCAAAACTATGGTGATAGTAAAAAAGATCAATAGTTGCCCAGGGTTGAGGAGAGGGAGGGATGAAATGGCAGAGTACAGATTTACAGGGCAGTAAAATTATTCTGCATGATACTATAAAGGGGGACACCTGTTATCACAAGTTTTTACAAATTCAGAATGTACATTAATAGTGAGCCCTAATGTAAACTATGAACTTCGTGATAATGACGTGTCACTCTAGGTTCACTCATTATAACAAATGTATCATTATGCTGGGGGATGCTGATAATGAGGGAAGCTATACATGGGTAGGGGCAGGAGGTATACAGGAAATCTCTTTATCATCCTCCCAGTTTTACTTCCCCCCAAAATAAAGTCTATTAAAATTTTTTTCAACTAGAAAGACTGGATTACTTTGTAGCACTCTGTAGGCAAATCAGTTATATATGTACAACCCAAATTTTATCTATAGTAGGATACAGTCGCATCACCAACCATGTCAAACATCAAGTGGGACTTTCCAAGTACACAAAAGTTACGCTGAAGTGAGTATATATAAAAAGGTCAAAATGGTATTTTCAGTATGAAGCTGCATCTTTACAATAAGGAATGCTCACAGAATCACTTGGGATGCAAGCAATCCAGCTGACTTCGGACCACCTGGCCAGCCTTCACACACCCTTGTACCAGGTACTAGATGACATTCTCCTAATTTCACCAAAATAATTTTTTATAAGGCATAGGACAATGCAGCTTGTTAGAAATAGAGTCAAAAAATTTGTTTATCTGAATTCTGATCCTTTAGTAAAAGCATATCTAAAGGCATTATCTGTTTTAAACACAAAAATTTACTCTTTGGGAAGCCAAAAATAATACCTCTTTATTTAAAATGTAAATACTACCTTGAAAAGGAAATCTAGAGTAGATTCTAAAAGAATTTTTTAATTTCAGGAAGTTAATGATACTCAATCATGAGCCTAGAGTATGTTAGTTTTCCTAACACGGATACATTTTTAGGTTATAAACTCTAGTAAAAGTTGTGCTTGGAAGGTTAAGTAAACCAAGGTCATATTAACAGTAGGTACACAAGGTATAAATTTAGGTTTACCTATAAAAATATGTTGTTGGATCACAATTCTGGGGACAGAAAGAAGGCCATGTTTTGAATTAAGGTAATTCTAATGCAGGAAGAGCTACCCTTGAATTGATGGTTCACTATCATTTTACTTTTTCTTAGGCCACCACAAAATAACTATTCTGAAATATTTCTTAAGTTATTCTTATTCAGGAAGATTTTACACTTTATTCTTCTTAAAGTTTCCTTTAAAGCACAATTAATGGTTCTCTGCTTTACATTATAAATTATAAATATACTCTCGGAGAGCCTGGGTGGCTCAGTCAGTTAAGCATCTGACTCTTGGTTTTAGCTAAGGTCATGATCTCACAGTTTGTCAGCTGAAGCCCTGATCTGGCTTCACACTGAGAGTGCGGAGCCTGCTTGAGATTCTCTCTCTCTCTCTCTCTCTCTCTCTCTCTCTGTCTCTCTGCCCCTCCTCTGCTTATGTGCTATCTCAAAATAAACAAACTTTTAAAATATTCTAAATATACTCTGGACAGAAAACTAGCTGAAAATTAAAGTCTGAAACAGAGATTATATATCCAATGGGAAAAATTTTTAGTAACCCATTAGTCACAAAATATAGGTAAGAACTTTACTGTCTTCAACCTATACTAATAGGCTAGGAAGAGAAATTTAGTCCCTTATCCAGCATTCAAACATTTGTTTAGATCTCTTCAACTTAATTCTAAAATTAATATCTAGTCCTAGAACATTATTCTTTGGCGATCAAATAAAGACCGTTGGTATTACTGTTTGCTAAAATTACTTTTCCCATATTTAGCTATCAGTGGCCTATGTTAACTTAATGAACTAGCTAACTACATCAATTAAAAAGATTATTTCTGATGCTTGCTTCGGCAGCACATATACTAAAACTGGAACGATACAGAGATTGGCATGGCCCCTGCGCAAGGATGACATGCAAATTCGTGAAGCGTTCCATATTTTTTTGAGGGTGTTATACTGAGCGAAATAACTCAGGCAGAGAAGGACAAATATCATATGTTTGCATGTATAGGAGGATTAGGAGGAACTTAACTGAGGAACAAGGGGGAGAAGAAGGGGGGAAATGGTGGGGGAAAGGGAGAGAGGCAAACCATGAGAGACTCTTAATGCTGACAAAAACTGAGGACTGATGGATGTGGGGAGGAGGGGGGATGGGCATGGAGGAGGGCACTTGTGGGGATGAGCACTGGGTGTTATGTGGAAACTAATTTGACAATAAATGATTTGTAAAAAAAAAAAAAAAAGGCCAATAAACATAAAAAAAAAGATTATTTCTGTGATTCCCAACTAAGTCTGTTTATTATTTTTCATGATTTTGAAGGGCTCAAAAGACCTAACAGCTCTGATACTGAAAAGAAAAGAAACTTGAGTTTGGTTTTCTTCTCCTTTTCCTCGAAGGGGAAAGTTTCTATAACTCTGGCTACCTATATTGAAAGCATATAAGTAGATATGAAAGACAATTTGCTAGGAGTAGATAAAAAGGAATGAACGGCAGCCAGAGAAAGAGTGAACTTCAACTCTGAAACCTCTGCCATTTAAAATGAGAATAATTAATTATATCAGGCAGGTGATGATACTCATTTATTTTTCTATTACAACTTAGGTTTTGTGATCACAGTTGCTGGTTTAAGCCAGGCGTGAGTAATGGGTTATTTATGATCACACACTCACTCCAGGAAGCCAAATCCTTTGAATTTCCATTTTTAGAGGTTCAAGATGAGGGGCAGCCTCTAGATCTTACTAAATTACACTTCTATGGTTCTGGGAGAACACACATGCACTGGAAAGGCCAAGATGACTGATAGTAAAATATATACTAGGGATTTTGCCTATTGGGTCACAGAAGGCCTTATTTTGCCCAGAAGTATAACAGGTAATTCAAAGAATCAATATGTTCAGAAATATATTTTAACTTATCAAAAAAAAAAAAAAAAAGCAAGGGGAAAAAAACTTACTGCAGGCCACCTTGTTACTGATTGAAAAGCAGAACCAAAGTATACTGTTATTTTCCAAGAACATGGACAGAAAGTAAACTCATCTCATGCTAGAAGAAAGTATATTAAATGTTTCTGTAAATTAAGATGAAAAAGAGGCCACTATATTCTTATGTGTGGGAGTGTCCACCATTCCATTAGTGACAATATGCTGAATTATAATTTAATGTCAAGTCACAAAATTCTAGGATTGTTCTTAGGTTATATTTGTCAGTCTTCCCCAAAGCCTGTAGTGTTAATAAGCATTTAGGTCCTTAGAGTTTTCTAAGGTCAGACTTTCAGGTATGTAAATTCTCAAGCTAGAAATGGAATTAGCTCTCAAAGGTAAGAATGGTTAAGAATAAAGACACAGAGAGGATGATGCCGTATGAAGAGACTGAGTCATGCGGGGAGAATGCTATGAGAGACATAGGCAGAAACAGAAGTGATGAAGCTGCAAGCCAGGGACTGCCAGCCTCTGCTGGAAGTGAGGAGAGAGGTGAGAACCCTTCCCTAGCGTGGTCAGATGGTGCATGGTCTGGCCATACTTGGACTGTCAGTCTCCGGAACTGTAAGAGAATAAATTTCTGCTGTTTTAAGCCAAAAAGAAAAAAAATAATAAAATGTTAGCAGCTATAGGATCTTCAGAGGCATCTTTCTTGAAGCACTTGCTGTGCTTCACCCTGGATTAACTTCCGTATTAGAAACTATTTAAAGAATACTAAAATTGAGTCCATGGTTATAGCAAATAATCTGTAAGAAAATGCTATCCACTCAGTTATTTTTTAGGAGAAGAATATGAAAATCTCAAGAGATACACTGGAGAGGGGAGAGTCTGTTTCTATTTTAGATCATTCTCTGCATCAGTTTTTCTTCCATACCCTCTCCTCTCCCACTGGGGAAGTTGTGTGGTGTTAGAATTAAGAAAGTTGTCAAGTCAGAAAATGTTAAAAGGCAAATTCTAGTTCAGGAACTATGGAAAAAAATTTTTAAAGAAAAATTTTTGTTTTTCATTTGGGAACCACAGGTATGGCTAAAATGCCAATTTGACACACACAAAACATCTGTGGGTGATCAGGAGTTGGAAGGTCACAAAATGAGGGTCACACTGGGTACAGGATGAAAAGCTGTTCCAGAAACTCAGAAGCCAGGCTAATATGGCCTCTCTCTGTGATCCTATCTGTGCTCACTTTGGACACTATGAACTCCTTATGTTTTCTGGTATATTCTTCATATTTTTATCTAAAATTTGGGTTATACAAAGCAAATTTGAGTTGTGTCCTAGAAATGGCAGTCAGATTAAGAATACTGGTTAAATCTGAGTACACATATCCATGAAAGTTAAGCATATACAGGCATACCTCATTTTATTGTGCTTTGTAGATACTACACTTATAAACTGAAGGTTTGTGACAACGCTGCAACCAACTAGTCTACTGGTGTGATTTTCCCAGAAGCATTTGCTCACTTCATGCCTGTGTCACATTTTGGCAAGTCTTGCAACATTTCAAAATTTTTCATTATTCTAGTTATCCTGATCTGTGATCTTTGATGTTACTACTGTAATTGTTCTGGGGTGCCATGAACTGCATATAAAGACTGCATAAACGTTGTCTGACTGCCCACTGACTGGCCTGACAAGGGCATCTCTCCCTTTCTTCAGGCCTATTTCCTGAAGACATAAATATTGAAATTAGGCCAATTAATAACCTGACAATGGCCACTAAGTGTCCAGATGAAAGGAGGGGTTGCACATTTATACTTTAATAGCCAGAAAAGATTAAGCTTAGTGAGGAAAACATATTGAAAACCATGATAGGCTGAAAGCTTGGCCTATTGCACCAAAAAGGAAAGTTGTGAATGCAAAAGAAAAGTTCTTGAAATTAAACGTACTACTCTAGTGAACACACAAATGATGAGAAAACAAAACAGCTTTACTGCTGATACCAAGACACTTTTAATGGTTTGGACAGATCAAAGCAACCATAACATTCCCTTAAGCCAAAGCCCAATCCAGAGCAAAACCCTCTCTTCAATTTTTTTCTGAGGAAAAAAAAAAGTTTGAAGCTAGCAGAATTGATTCACAAGGCTTAAGAAAAGCTGTTTCAGTAAACAGTGAAGTGTAAGGTGAAGCAGCAGGTGCTGATGCAGAAGCTGCAGTTTATCCAGATCTAGCTGAGATAATTAATGAAGGTGGCTACACTAAGTCACAGATTTTCAGTGTGGATGAAACAGCCTTCTACTGGAAGGAGATAATATCTAGCACTTTCATAGCTAGAGAGAAGTCAATCCATGCCTTCAAAACTTCCAAGGACAACAAGCTGACTCTCGTTAGGTGCTAATGCAACTGGTGACTTTAAGTTGGAATCAATGCTCATTGACCATTCTGAAAATTCTAGGGCCCTTAAGAATTATGCTAAGTTTACTCTGCCTGTGCTCTATAAATGGAAAAAGGCCAGGATAGCAGATCTGTTTACCTCATGGTTTACTGAGTATTTTAAGCACACTGTTGAGACCCGCTGAAAAGGAATTCCTTTAAAATAGTACTCACTGACCATGCACCTGGTCATCTAAGAGCTCTGGAGATGTACAGTGAGAATTCATGTTTTTATGCCTGCTAATATAATACACATTCTACAGCCCATGGACTGAGGAACAACTTCATCCCTCAAGTCTTATAATTTAAGAAATATATTCTGTAAGGCTATAGTTGCCATACATAGTGATTCTTCTGATAGATCTGGGCAAAGAAAATTGAAAACCTTCTGGAAAGATTTACCATTACAGCAGCCATTAAGAACATTCATGATTCATGGGAAGAGGTCAAAGTATCAGTATTAATAGGGGTTTGGAAGAAATGGATTCCAACCCTCTTGGAGGACTTTAAGGGGTTCAAGACTTCTATGAAGAAAGTTAAGTGCAAATGTGGTGGAAATAGCAAGAGAAATGGAATTAGATAGAAGTGGAACCTGAAGATGTGACTCAATTGCTGCAATTTCATGATAAAGCCTTAATAGATGAGGAGCTGCTTCTTATCAATGAGCAAAGAGATTTCTTAAAATAGAATCTACTCTTGTGAGGATGCTGTGAAGACTGCTGAAATGATACCAAAGGATTCAGAATATTACCATGCTAGAGATTGTTCTTGAAATGCAGAGTTAATCAAAGCCAACAAACCTCATTGTAATTTTATATTAAGAAATTGCCACAGTCACCCCAAACTTCAGCAACCACCAACCTGGTCAGTATGAAGCCATTATCGAGGAAAGACCAGTAAGTAAAAAGGTGAAAACTCACCAAAAGCTCAGATGATGGTTAGCATTTGTTAGCAATAAAGTATTTTTAATTTAAGGTATGTATATATTTTGAGACATACTACTACTGCACACTTAACATTTGTGTAATTGTGGTGGTCTAGAACCAAACCTGCAAAATCTTCAAGAATGCCTGCACAGGTCAAAGTAAGACTTCTTTTGTTCTTGAGGACAGAATGTTTATGTTTTTTAATTTTTTAAACATTTTTATTTATTATTGAGAGACAGAGAGAGACAGAGCATGAGTATGGGAGGGGCAGAGAGACACAGAATCTGAAGGAGGCTCCAGGCTCTGAGCTGTCAGCACAGAGCCTGACGTGGGGCTCGAACTCACAAACTGCGAGATCATGACCTGAGCAGACACTGGGACGCTTAACTGACTGAGCCACCCAGGTGTCCCAGAATGTTTATGTTTTAATGTAGTGTAGTTGAGTTATAGCAAAAATTCCAAGCTAGAAGGTATAACTTGGGTAGGAAAGGAAGAAGGCTCTCTTAGGAGATCTAATCTGTAATAATGGGATTCAATGGGTCAGTATAACTGGGGACAGAGGGAAAAGGAAAGCCTGACATAAGAGTACCTTATTTTGTCAAGTAAGGACACTTTTTTTTTTTTAAAGTAGGCTGATGCCCAGCGCGGAGCCCAACGCAGGGCTCAAACTCACCTCCCTAAGATCAAGACCTAAGTTGAGATCAAGAGTTGGAGACTTAACTAACTGGCCAACCAGGCACCCCAAATAATGGCATTTTAAAGGAACTAATACCAATAGTCACCATTTCTTAAGAGTAAAGACACAACCTCAAGTTGATACTTTAAAATTTCCCTTAATGGTCTCATATTAAATTTCGTCTTGTGAAAAACTAGCTGCACTATCCTGCTTTTTCTTTTTGCCATACACCAATAACCACCTCAAAATCAGTTCGGTTGAACTTAAAGTCAGTTTTGATCATGAACTCACAATTCTGATCATAAAAGATCATGAGTCACATTCAGTGTGAATTCCACTATTTAGACAAAATTTTCACCAAAGTAATTAATACTTTCACTTACTAATCAAGTTTAATGAGATAACAAAGACTTCCTGGAAACTATTAAATTTCTAACATTAACGTGATCTATTGTAAAATCATACAATATCATTAAATAGGCAAATTAATGACACAATGGCACAAAATACCACTTATCAATGAAGTTATCTGTATATATTTCAATGTCATTTTTCCCTCACTTATATTTGTGAAAATAATTTTGTTTTGTTAATTAAAATATGTTAAGTAAAATCTAGAAAGCTATACATCAAAATGTTAACAGTAGTTGTTTCTTTTTTCTTTAAAAAAAAATTTTTTTTAATGTTTATTTTTGAGAGAGAGGACAGAGTATGAGTCAGGGAGGGGCAGACAGAGGGAGAAGCAGAATCTGAAGCAGGCTCCAGGCTCTGAGCTGTCAGCACAGAGCCCGATGCCAGGCTTGAACCCACAAACCATAAGATCATGACCTGAGCCCAAGTAAGACACTTAACCGACTGAGCCACCCAGGCGCCCCAAGTTTTTTTTTTAAATCTCTATTTCCTAATATTTCTACAGTGAGCACATGTAATAAACCTATGAACAAAATTTCAATTTACTTTTTAAAGTAGGCTTCACACCCAGCACAGAGCCCAACACAGGCTTAAATTCATGATCTTGAGATGAAGAACTCAACCTGATCAAGAGTAGGCTGCTTAACTGACTGAGCCACCCAGATACCCGATGAAATTTCAGTTTTTAATGAACAAGACAGTATAAAGACAAAAAGAATTGAGGATTTCACTCTTTTGTTTGGGAATGATAGATTTGGTTTAAATTAATCCCTTACAAAAATGTAAGTTTAACATTTATACTTCATAAAGGTAGATGGAAATTCTGTATCTAGAGCAACATAATCTGTTAGCAAATTGTATTTAACTTTTTTGTCCTCTAGATTTTTTCCTCTAGAAATCAAATGACAAGATTACGTTATTTTCCAATCCTAACAAAAAAAGATATTAATCATAACTAAGGCAAGTCATATTCAACAGACTTAAGGACTATCAGGAAAGTATATTTTACAGTTTTGATGTCAAACACTATTACTATTTTACAGCAAAAGGCATTTAGGTATAATGTACTTAAGATTTTATGTTTTTCCTTAAATACATATATGCTTTAAAAAATGATGAAGTACACATACTCATTTGTATTTTTAAGTGTGCTTAAATTATTAGGAGTATATTTAGCCAAAATAAAAATTGAAACTTAAAACTATTAGCTTATTCAGTCTAGACCTGACCTTCCTCTTTTCCTTTTTGGAATATAAATATAGAAAGCAACACTCTTTTATTTTTTTAAACTTTTTAAAAAATTTANGCCCGATGTGGGGCTCAAACCCACGAACTGTGAGATCATGACCTGAGCCAAAGTTGGACGCTTAACCGACCGAGCTACCCAGGCGCCCCCAGGAAGCAACACTCTTAACTTTCCAATGACCAAGGTAATTTCTCAATATATATATTTATTCACAAGAAAGCTAATAATGTCCCAAAAGTAATTTTAACTAGAACTTGAGTTTCACAGGTGGGGTTTCTTTTAAAATTCATCTACAAAAGCCTAGTTCCTGGACCATTCACTCTCAATCCATCAGTGTATTATAAGCCAAATGTCATTTACTTGCCAACTCCCCTTTGGTAGTTAAGAAATGGACCTGGTACTGAATGCTGAGAAAATGGGCTATAATCTGTTTTATAAAGCTTTTCTAAGGTCTCATGAACAAATCTTTTCAAATATTAAATACAGGAAAAATTTCCATTTTACTCTTCACTCATCTGCTCACCCAAAAGTTGAGCTTCCTACTGCCATAACTAGCTAAATCAGATTTCTAGAAATATTTGCCAAGATTAAGTCAAAGGAAATACAGGATTAAAAGAGTAATTCTGCTTTTTAAAGGCAATTTCTAGAAACAATACTGAATAAGGCCAGGCTTCACAGAAGAAATTATCATTTTTTAATAGTTTGTGGCATTATATCATTTTGGGGCTTTTTTATAATGAGCAACTGACATATTTTAAAATCACCACCAATCTCTAAAAAGTACTTTACTTCTTGAGTAACTATCAAATTTGGCATTATACAAAATTACTTTTTTTAATGGAAATAGGAATATAGGCAATGGAGCTCTCTGTGAAATGGACTAATTCTCACTCCTTACAGGGTGATGTAAGCCAAGGGAAAGCACTGTAAAAAGTTATCCAGAGAGGTGATCACAACAACCCAGTTCCCTATCTGACTCAACTAACACTCTTTTGGCTACAGAAAAGCCAGTAATAAGGAAAGATGAGCTTTGTAGGAGGTAGGGGGGAAGACTAGGGAAAGGGAATATAGAGAACAATCCAAGGGAAAGGTTTATTTGTTGTTACAGTATCCTTCCTCAACACCAGCTGGCACAAACTAGTCAGAGGGTCATTAACTAGAGAATGATTATTCTGGCCATTATCCTTATCTTCTGTAAGGGATCCCAAGTTTAATAAAAGCTCAAAGGAGCAATCAAATGTCAAAGTGTAATTAACTTTGCAAACCATATTATCTATCAATCTGACCAGTGCAATTAATTTTAAAAGAATTCCTGAAACAACTGCACTATTTCACACAAACTCAAATTTCAAAGCCTGCTTATTACTGCCCATCCTAAAGCCATGGCCCATAGTTCGGTCTGAAGTTTGTACTCCCAAAAGTTCTGTTTACCAGAAGACCCTTCTGCCCAACTTATGGCTCAAACCATACCCCAAAATAACATTTTGAAAAGCAACAATTTTTCTCAAGAATTTTATATTCAAATACAGAGAGAGCAGAAGGGATAAACACAGCAAAGCAGTACAATATTTATTTACCATCTCCAGCAGCAAAGCTTTGGAACCAGGAAACAACCCTTTTGTACAAAGCAATTATCTTCCCACCCCCAAATGGTTATTGTTTACAAATACAAAGTACATAGAACATCTGCTTTATATGAGCAAACTTAAAAACATACATACAGATATACCCCATTTTGTAAAGTACTTTATTCATTTAAGAAGGCTAGTACCACCAAACATGTTAAATTAAGATTCTTCTTCCTGTACTGTCTTTTGCGTAAACTGCCAATATCTTACTTATAAAAACCCCTCCTGGAAAGAATGACTGATTCTCCTTCAGCACAGGACCACAAACAAACAAACAAACAAACAAAAACTTTGGAACTTGGGGATTTAAAAATATCTCTGAAACTGCAAAGGGCAAGTTATAGCTTTAACCCTGAGTGCCACTGCTATACCTCTGGCACAAAAAGAAAAAGGATGAATTATGAAAAGAGAAAAAGTGACAAAGTGGCAACAAAAGAAACTCAAACCAGAGAAAAACAACAACAAAAAGTTGATAAAATGTGTGCTGCTGGAGATACCACTGGCACAAGGTTCACAGGTCTTTCTTCAACACAACACCTCCAAACTCCAATGAAGGAACATTTTTAGAAATATCTTCATTTTCTCCAAATCCACCCTCAAATTATCTATAAGCCAATGTACAGGGAAATTAGCCACATCTAGCTACACTAAGGACACAATGCCAATTAGAGGTCCTAAAGTATGCAACTGTATACCCATAATGTAACATTTCACTTCAGTGGCATCATCCTGTTCATCTTCAAAGTTGTTCTCTACCAGTGCCTCAGTTCTTTTTCACTGCTTGAGCTGTCTATCCCTGGGGCTGGAGGTGCACTGACCAAAAACCCTCCTTTGGCTCAGGTCAGGGAAGAAAAAGAATTGTTCCAGATGTCCATAGGTGACTATGGCACAAAGCGAACTCTAGACAGACTACTTCTATAACCTTACAATCAACAGCTATACAAACTTGGTACCCTTTGAATAGGTAGGAACCAGTACGCTTTCATGGATTATGTATCCGCTTTCTTTAGCTTCATCTCAATTGTGCCCCATAAACGCTGTTCCTTACAATTCTGAAACCAGATGGGATGTTACACATGCTTTTGTATACACTGATTCATCTCAATGCCTGACTACTGATTCTCCATTAGTCCAACTGTCTCTTATCTAATCATGTTCCAAACCTCAACTCAAGTATTTGCTAAGTAAGAAAAGCTTTCTTGATCCCTCTAGATGGCCCCCCTCTTTTGTTCCAACCACATCACAGGCATTCCTCTAAACAGGACAATTACACTGTACTGGTATTTCCTTCTCTTGAGAATATACCATCTCTTATGAACTCCCAGTACCCCCAGACCTTCCTCAGTGTCTGCCTTCACATAGAGATTGATAATGATAAAAGATTGTTGCCAACATAGACACAAAGTGACAAAACAGCATCCATCAAAAACTGTATACACCTACCTACATATCCTAGCTCTTCATTCTACATTCTTTTATTTCTTATTATCATGAGCATTTCTTAGCTTGCACTTGAGAAAAGATACTATTTTACTTTAAATATGCCTTTCAATGACTTAGTCCATTGATGGGCTTGCAATATAGCTTAATGGTTGAGCCTTAAAAAACTGTAAACAAGGGGAACATGATCTGATGACATGAACTATTACATGCTATTAAATATACATCTTAAAATGTACCTATACTTATACCCAATACCATCCCACAGTTACAAGATATCTACGAACGTGTGTACAAACAGCACAACTATGAAAGAAATCTATATTGGATTTTTGAGTTTTCAAAGTACTTCTGCACATTTCCTCATTTGAGAGTAGGAAAACTGAGGCTCAGAAAATAAATGACTTGCTAATACTCAGATCAAGGTCTCTGAATTTAAATACCATGTGCTTTGCCCCATTCCGCCTTCCTTCCTAGCCAATATCCTAAAGATGCCAGCAAAAAGAAAAAAAGAAATTTTAAGTGTGTATCTGAAACAAAACAGATAGAACAAAAAAGGTACGAAAAAACAAACAAAAAGAACTATGACTAAAATAATCACTGCTGAAAATGAATGGAATACATGAAACAAGCCAATCACCACGTATCAAGAACAATCAGTCCCACACAGTAAAAGTTCAATGGGAAAACTAAGAGGTTAGGGTTTCTCATCTGACAGGTGAAATGACCAGGAATTAGTTAATATAAGACATCAAATACTAAGGAATGAGAGTAAAACCATAAATAAAAAGTTTAGGGAAGAAAAAGATTAGTATATGTCAAATTAGCTCATCAGAAAAGCTAAGACTTTAGCAAAGCCTTGAAAAATACATAGAGACAGCATAGTATTATGCTGAATTAAGACTTTGGAGGAAGAGTCTATATTCAAAGCTGGGTTCCACCACTTGAGCAAGGTGCTTAATGATGTTTCATTTCCTCATCTGCAAAATAAGGGTAAATTTCTCAAGAATGCCTTGTAACTGCTAGCACACAGCCTAGTAAATGTAGGCTCTATAAATGAAAATTTTCTCCTCTACCTGCTTCTCAGGTAGGAAGACAATAGACTCAAGGCTATCAAGGTGCTTTCAAGATCTCAAAATATATTTTTGCTAAAGTAAAAAGGAGCTGTTATAAGCCATCAGGCAAAGATCAACATGCATGCAACTCTTGCTGAGAATCTAAATGAGGCTAATATAAAACTGACTATACTTGAACCAAAGCAGAAAGGAATGGACTGCACACCTAACAGCAGGATGTTTAATCAAATATGTTCCAAAAAAAAAAAAAAACCTGAAAATTGGAGACTATTTAGTGACTTGGAAAATGTTTTCCCCCAATTATCTACATCATTGTTGCCCCAAGAATTACAAGTGGTATAGATAAAAGGGATCACAAACATGATAGTTCTTATAGCATATTAGTGTTAAATACACACTAAGTAGTGTGAAACAGCCATCACAGATTAAAAAAAAAAAGTGGGAGTTAACAAGAGGTCTAATTGTAGCCCTTAAAACTGAATGACGTGACAGAGCTACTCTTATGGGCAATGAAAGAAAACAGAAAACATATGTTGATAACTCATGGGAAAAAATAGCATACTAAAGTAGGTCTTAATAAAAATGACTACTAACAACTCATAATAACACTTGAAACATTTAAGATCAAAGGAAAATTTAAAATATCACTAGATATAAAGCATTTACTTTCACTTCTACCAACGAATATACTTAGAATTATTAGAAAACTCAATACAACTTGAGAGATCTCCAAAGTCCTAAAAGAAAGTACAGACAACCTGAGAATTCTTGTTGAATTCTTAACAAGGCATCAAAAAATCCAAGAGACCATTTGAAATAGACATTTATCTCAATAAAACAGGTAAAGCCCTTAAGACCTAGAGAAAAACTAGTTAACTTTAAAATATACTATATGTCAGAGTTGTCCTAGAACTCCATGGTAATGGGTAAAATTTTTGAGAAGATGCAATTAACTGTAAACCATATGTAATAATACATTTGTGTGAAAACTATGCAAAATGAGAAAATACTACTATTGAATGAGAAGGCATTAAAAACTGATGAAAATTCAACAGCCAGAAAATAATAGTTCCAGAGACTGGACTGGCTACCTTTTTAAAAAAGGACATTAAAAGAGAAAACCAGAAAATCTCTTACAATAATGCTGAAGGCATTGTATTTAAGTATACAAATACAAAGCCACATCAAAATACTGGCTAGTATTTACTGGTAGAATAAAAAATATAATCTACATCAAAGAGATTAAGGGAAGATCAGACATCCTTCTAGAAAGAGGTGTTACATAAAGGAGATCAAATAAAGAATGAAATAACTGATATAACATCAAAAGGACATGGTTGGACTGTGATCACTTCCAGATACATTCCACTGGAAGGAAACATAACTTCCAGTAATGAGATAACTCATTGGTACCAAACACGATTATAAAAAAGTTTTCATTACTATAAAGTCAAGCAACAAAAAAGACAAAAGTAGTACAAAAATATTATCCCACTAATCAATAAGAAAAAAAAAGATTTAATAAAACAATATTTTCATCATTCATCCAGGAAGGGAAATTTCATAAAATAATTTTTAAATGGCTTACAAAACTCGTTATTTCTGGAAAAATAACTAAAAGATTTGCATTCAAAAGTGATCATTATCAGTTAAATGATAACTTCCACCTGTATATTTTAAGTGAAAAGTGGAAGGACTGATTAGTTTGTGTATCCACAAATGAAACTATACAGAATGGATCTGGCCAACAGAATGGCATGCATAAGATGTACACAGATATCACAATCAATCATTGGACTAGCCACTAACATTAAGAACGGAAAATGTCAAAACACGAGGAAACCTAAACAGTGCAAGTCTGGGGCAAAATATGCCTCATGTTAAAAAAAAAAAAGTTTCAATTATTGCAACTTTAAACTATTCCTACAAAGACATAGTCCATGATTTCTAACCTTCATCAGAATCCCACTGAATACATCCTCAAGAATAGTGAATGTAGCATTTCAGTCTACTTATCCATGTCATTTAACTCTGTATCCAATTTTATAGCTAGAAGGGATTCTGGATTGTGTCTATTCCAACCTCCTTGTTTTTAGTACCTGAGAGGTTATCCTGGATATATTGGACCCTTAAGAACATTATCAATCAGGTCACTTAGGTATTGTTCAGTAAATTATTAGTATAGTACTAATGTAATTACTAAATAGTATCCAAGTATCCTGAAAGACTTTATGCTCCCCTCAAAATGTCATTTTGAAGGCTAAGTAAATAAATGGAATTATAAAGAAGCTGCCATACAGTTAAATAAAGTTTAAACGCAATTACACTGATAAGGAAATTGTCACACCATCTAAAAACAAAGGATAAAGTGTCAGGAAATCTACTGCTTTTCCCAATGTCCTTGTTTCTTCTTACCAAGTAAACACTTCCACTTATCAAATATAAGTTGTGTCACCATGGCTTTGAACAAGGTTAGATATGAGACAAATGACTCATTCAGAAAACCTAGAAGCTGCAGAAAGAAAACAAAGCTGCCTTAAGGCCCAGGAAATTGAGCCAATCACTAAATAGCTAAAAAGAACTACTGTTAACGTTTCTTAAATAAAGGGGAAGGGGCATACTCTATAACCTTCTGAAATGGATCAACAGTGCTATAAAGAAAACAAATTAACATTCAGAAGGAGAGTACATTTAGATAGTGCAATTGTACAGATGATGAATAAACTACAAGATTTAAAAAAGTAACTGTACAGAACTCACATAAATACCACCAGTAACATATGCAGGACATCAAAATGTTAGGTTTTAAACAATAGGGTGAAATTTAAAAAGGCACTTCATATAACAATGGAAACCATTTCTCTGTACACAGTAACTGAAAGGAATCATATTGTCTTCACATATATTTTATGTCTAGCTGAGAAAAAACATTTTGAAGAAAAAGGATCATTAGACGCATCCCTTTTGAGAATACCAAATCACTTAATCTGCAATTATCCCAAAGCTTCCTGAAAACCTACAGATATTTAAACAGGTTCACCTAATGGAGAATTTTTGTGGCAGGCTCTGCACATGGCAGGCACAATATGAAAACTTATTATCTAACTGGGAGTTCCATATACTATCGGGGTTGTCTCCCTAGAACAAGTCCCAATTTTTAGTTTTTAACACCATCATCATTCAAGTATGCCAGAGAAAGATTTTTAAACAAACAAGTTAAGGATATTCTTTTGCAGTCAAGAGACTGACTAATCTATAGCTAAAAGCTGTTCCCATTTTACTACATTCTGATAATCCCACTCAACTGCCAAATCCAAATCTCTTTCAGAAGTTACTGATTCAATCAAAAATTTGGGGATTCCTCAATACCTTTTCACTTTTAGGAAAATTCTCTGGAGATGCTTGAGCATATCAACTGGAGAGTGGTAACGCAATGTTAACTTTATTACTGAGCAACATAAACAACACAAGAGAAAGAGAACAGCAATGCTGTTTTATAAAATATTTGAGGAGCTATACAACATAAATATAACGCTAGTGAACTGTATACTTAAAAATGGCTAAGATGGTAAATTTTATGTTGTCTTTTTTCTAACCACAATTAAAGACAAAAATTTAAAAGGAGGTGCACGTTATGTGGAAGTGCCAAAGTAGTTTTAGAGAATCTCATCTTCAGCTATCATCGTTTTTGGTTTGGATTTTCAAAATAAGAGTACCTCAAAAATCATCAAATTTGTAACCCACGATCTGATTCAGGGAAGGAAAGGGAGAAATAGACAAGTGGGAGCAGTTTAAAGTAGTCTTAGCTAACTGGGAACTATGTGTAGCCATATAGAGCAGTTCCAAGGTCTCTCTCTCCACGGAGTTCACCTGTGACTAGTCATTTCAAAAAAGCTATACAGTGCCATATCAAGGGCACATGAGACTGCTTAACTGATGTGACACATATCAAACTATAAAAATCTTTATGATTTCTTAGGCCCTTGCATCTTTTCAGTAGGTAAATGTTAACTCTAGATGTGACTTGACCAAATTTGCAAGAAGATCATCTCTATCAAGTCTACTGTTTTGTTTAAGCTTAATCTACAAATAGGACCAATAAAGTACTCTGAAATTATTTGACAAAATAAAATAACTTCTTCTAAGTAGGGATGTTTGCGTCTTCAACCTCTGTTGCATCTTCAACAATTAGGGAGAGGAAGAAAAGTAGTAAAAAGAGTACTGAATATAGTTACAATGGAGGGAGAATGAGCCTCAACTATTAAAAAATAGGGCACTCAGGAAAATGTTAATCACCACTGTGCAAGAACTATGGCCAGAAATAGAAACCACATGAACCCTAAAACAGTTATATTCTACTAACAGTAGACCCAAAATATTCTGATCAAGCAGATGAAAAAAATGCAGATGTTTTACAAACTAAGAAGTTACAAAATGTTAAGTCCATTAATAAAAAAAACTTTTTTTGGCTGCCAAGCAAATAATACTAGGTGATGTATTCTGACCCCTCAAATTTGACACTTTTTCCATTTTTGAAGTCATGCTGCAAAAACGAGGATCTAAGGGCTGGTATACTGTACAGCCACTGCCTTGAGATTAAAAAGATACTGTGGGATATACAATTGAGGTATCTGCTGCCAGTTCCAGAATCGTGAAGAACTATTAATGGAACCAACTCGGAGCAAAAAGTCGTCTCTCATGATTAAGAGTCTGACTAGAATAAGGGACCAATAAACCAAGAACATGTCACTGAAGTCTTATTTCAGACTTTTAAGAAATCATTAATGGATATTATCATTCAAATAGTTATCCAGAAACAGAACTGTGTGAGATGTTCTCTTTACTACATCCATAGTTATACTCTAACACTTAAGGATTCTCAATATCATCTAGTTTGATGACGTCCCTTTTTATTACAATAAGGGGACCAGATTGTCAGGCATGTATGGATTTCTCCTATAAGAGTTCAGATTTGCATGCCTGGATTGTAGAACATCCTTTATTTCCAGAGCACTAATGCACGAATCTTTTTTGTGTTTAGAGTGAATTATCAAGCTCAAAAAAAGTTGACTGTTTAGAAGGTAGGTTTGTTTAAGAAGGTCATCTTGGTGGAAGGCCTAGAATATCCTGAGAGAACACCATGATGGGTCTCACAGCTTGTTTACATCTGAGAAATTGACAGGTCAAAGACTCAGGCCATGATGATAACAGAGAATTCTTTCACATGTAGCTTTGAATGGTAATGACACTGTAGCCATCAGTCTCCATAAAGATTGTTAGTGTGAACATTTCTAGAGATGTTACAAGTAGGAAAGTTGTTTTCCAGCTGGTGTTCACAGTAGACCTGTAACATCTAGCCATCCCACTGGAAGCAAACTGGATTTGGCAAAATTTGATTTGTATTCCACTTCTTGACATAGAGTTGCATGGTTGATTGTGAAGTCTCAGAGAGCTTGAAGAATAGTACGGACTCTTGAGGAGTCAGATCGTCCTGACATAAACAGAGTACAACAGATTTGTCATTTTGTGAAGATCTGACAAGCCGAAGCCTGAACAAGGAAGCACTGATGACATAAAAAATGAAAGATTTGCCTCTGGCATTAGTAAACAGAGATTTAGTAGCAGGTTATTTCCAGACTTCAAATCTGCTAGTCCTCAGTTTACCAGTGAGATTTTCCTGAGGAACTGATCATTTATACTTTTTTAAGCACAAGAGGATTCAGATTCCTGAGTACCCTCCTCTGAACTTATTTTGGGCCAGAAATAATGGGTAAACATTTGTCCAACCCTACTTAGATGAAAGTCTCTACTGCCACGTGGCCAATAAAAGATGAGTCTCTAATTTCAAAAGTCTAGAATTAAATGTTAGCTGTGATAATTCCAGACATGCATGTAGTTTCTGAGGTGACTTCCTACCTGTAGATCCTGTTTGAGTGGGGAAGAATAAGTAAAATAGTTAGGATCTTGGATGACTACACTGTTGAATGCAAACAAGTTATTAATTCTTGTACCCATGGCGTTCTGGAGATTCTCCTTTTTTTCTGTATCTATAGGGGTGGTTTCGAGGTTTGTACCAATCTCCTTTGGAATATCCTCTACTGTGATAATGTACTTTCTGATCATGACTATAAAAGTACCGATGTTGGTTATAGTATTTGTTGTGGTCTCTATAATCATTTTCTTTTATACTATTTTCTTCCGCAACAACAGCATTTACATCTTGTCCAAAGAGGGAAGTACCATCAAAGGGCAAGTGTGAGATCTTCTCCTGGGTTTTCTTAGTGAGAGATGTAAGTCGGAGCCATGCTTGTCTTCTGTAGTCTATTGCCATTGCCATAACTCTGACTACAGAATCCATTATGTCCCTAGTAGTACAAAGCTGCCAAAGGCCAGCATCCATACCATCAGATATTATACATCTTGCTTTTCCACGATCAAACTCTGGGTCATGAACCAGATCCTCCATGTCTTCCCAGAGTTTACGCTGATACTGAGTCATATAGGCCATGTAGCTAGCAGCTCGGGCTGCAATGGAAGCAGCATGGTAGAATCTACAACCCATGACCTCCATTTCTTTTGAGGTAGAATCTAGAGGAGATGTTGTACTTCCTCTTTTGCTGTGCTCTAATGCTTCTACGATAGGGCCCTCGGCTGGTGGATTTGGTTGGAAAGGAGAGGTATCCTTGGCCACAGGATATACTCTGTGCCCCATGAAGGAAGAAGGATGGCAATCAGCAGGGTCTTTAAAAACCTCCGTGGTGGCAATTCTCAGAAGAGGATGCAATGGAGGAACCAAACGCTTCTTAGAGGTCACATAATCCGGTTTCCCTTCACACGATTCTGCTTCAGATTGTAACGTTACTCTCTTTATAACACCTCTTTGTTCCATTCTTTTCAAAAGACCTGTGAAACTAGACTGACTGGGGTCAGTTGGCTGCCCTTTGTCATCAGCTGAGGGAGACTTGCAGTCAGCTTCTTCATCAACTGTAGATAAATTTTCATCCTTGGAGGTGGAGATGTCCCATGGAACTGAAGAGTTCTCACTTGGCCTAGAATGATGAAATCTAAAACAGCTCCGAGACTGCAGATCACGTATTACTCGGGACATCTCAGCCACCTGTGTCTGAAGATAAAGGATGGCATCCTGTCCATTCTGTGAAGCTGAAGAAGACTCTACAGGTAAATCCTCCTTGACCTCTGAAGAGGCCAAAGATTCTTGGGGGACCAGAACTGGAGATGAAGGCAGAGTCTGATAATTTTGTGATGGTTTAAGTGTCTCTGTCTCAGAAATCTTAATATCTGAATTATTTTGATCATTTTTCTGGTTCTCCAATGGGTTCTCAACAGAAGAAGGTTGAGAAACTATCCTTTGTGGACTGCTGGTGCAACTCCCAGAGGAGGAGCTGCTGTCTCCAATGGAAAGAGGAACACTGCAGCTAGAGCACATTTCTGGGCGATGATTCTCAGAGGATGGCACCTTAGACTCAGGCATTCTCTGGGTTATCCACATGAACAAGAAAACCAAGGAAGAAAAAAAAATGCTTTTAATATGTTAACTTTCAAGTGCAGAGATGCATGACCAGTAAGTAGAACTCATTTTTTTTTCAATTATCATAATAACAATGAAAGATGCAATCCACTATACAGGTCAGCAAGGGGGTCATAGAAGTCAAATCCACAAGCTTCACTAACCCAAAACCCAATACCAACTACTGGCAATAATCTGGTACTCTATTAAAAAAAGAGAGTAAAAACAAGCCCAGTTCAATTGGTGCCATCTTAGCCTACTGCTCGGTCTCCTACTAGGACAAGAAGAGGTGGTGAGACTACTGGTGAACAATCTTTTGTTAAAAAATCCCATTCAATGTATAGAAGTCAACAAGTAGAAGCTTATAATAGTACAGAGAACTTGGGAAAAGTTCCACTTAAAACAAAAAAATATTTCTCAAAGTCCCCACTGCAGAGTCACTTTTGAGCCCTTTTAAAAATGCTCTCTTGTTCACTGTCCACGAATAACAAAACTTCCCAGTTGCATGGTCCTACTTTATGGTTTGTAGTTTCCAAGGAGCTTACACAATGTGTATTTGTTACCTCATTTTGTCCTCACAACAACCCTGTGAGGTAGGTATTATTCTTATTTGATAAAGAAATTAATATTAAAAGCCGCTTAATTGATCCAAAGCCACAGAATTACTAAGGAGTAAAGACTAAAACCTAGGCATACTGATTCCAAGTCCAAGTCTCAATCTCCTGTATCATAAAGCAAGTATTCTGGCCACCTTGAATAAGAGCAAGGAGTCTCTGACCCAACAATCCATCAAGAAAATAGCCCATTAATAGAATCTGGGCTAAGACAAATGAAAGACAAGATTGCTACAAAGGGCTCAGCTAGTTTGGTTCTCAGAGTAAGGGAAGTATTAGTTTAAGGGTCAAACCCACAACCAATAAATCACAGGTAAGAGAAAAAAAACTCTAAATATGTGAGGGATAGACAAGGTTAAAAGGAATGACGACTGAAGTACTATACCACCTATAACCCTTCCCCACATTCCATTTCCTAAAGGATCTTCTCATATCCTTTCTTCCAAGATAAAACAAACTTTCTGTGGCCACATGGTTCTGGAAGAAAAGGATCCAGTTATACATGGCACCTGAGGAGAGATAGGAAAGGAGAAGGGCACAAGGAGCCAAAAACTTGCAGTTTTTATTATTCCATTTCCCTTTTATCAGTTACCATCTTCAAGGCTTAGAACTTTCCTGTATCATGTTATCCTTTCACATCCTCACTGAAAGTAAAAAACAAAACTAGAGATAGGAGATGTTCTGGGCAAAGGACTCATTGGATACCTCCTATGGCTCATTCTACAGAAATGGGCCATTCTCTGAAGTACTACAGCTCCTAAACAAAGCCATCACTGACTGGATAAATGTCTTAAGACAAGGCCTCTTAAATGACTAAAGTGAAAGAAATGCAAATCAAATATAATGTACTTACATCACAATGGGAGGTGCTAGGTTCTTCATCATCACTGCTGATCAGATCAATGTATTCAAGAACAGGTCTTAATGGTCCTTCCTATGAAAGAATTGAACAAATTAGTAAGTTATATAGTTATTCAAACTAAATTAGTCATTTAAAACAATCACTATTTTTGTTGGAGGACTGGCAAGAATTCCTTTAAAAAGGAAGCCTATGGGTAGCAGAAAATAACCAGAACACAGAGAAAAATATTCAGAGTACATGAATAAAAAATGATGGTGGGGCGCCAGGTGGCTCAGTTGGTTAAGCATCCAACTTCGCCTCAGGTCATGGTCTCATGGTTCATGAGTTCAGGCCCCACATCGGGATGCTACAGAGCAGCTCAGAGCCTGGTTCAGATCCTCTGTGCCCCCTTCTGCCCCTCCATTGCTCGTGATCTCTTTCTCTCTCAAAAGTAAAAAATAAACATTAAGAAAAATGATGACAAGATCTAAAAGGAAGAGTTTAAACCTTGGTAGAATATTAAGACAGTGTTATTCTTTGGGGAAAGGATTATTTATAATAAAGGAACAGTACTACAAGGACATAGATATTATGACTCAATGCTTTTGAGATGGTTTGAGTATTAATTATGTTAGATAACCAAGCTCAAAAACACGGGGTTCTTTGACTAACAGCTTGGCTTTATCTCCTGCTCCTACAGTCAAACTTCAAATCTGATTCTTCATCCTCCTTCCAACCAAACTGACCGCATCATATATCAGGCCATGAATACTAGGCCTAAAAGCCTAGATTTTATTCCATAGGCAAGAGGGAATCAATAAATACTAAGATAAGGAAAACATGAGAGCTGTGCTTTAAGATTAATCACATAGACAAGTATGGAGAATGAGAAATGCAGGATAATTAATCAACTAATGCAAAAGAAAAGAAAAAAAACCAGCAAAGAGTGTTGTGGTATACCCACAAGAGAATACACGGGTATTAAAAAAAAAAAAAACCAGACTGGCTATTAAAAAAAATTCCAGCAATAAAAAGGAATCAAAGAAGTCCGTAAGGTTTCAAGCTTGAACAACCAGGTGGATACGACTGCCTTTAGTATAAATCTGGAATTCAGAAACAGGAAACTGGCACTCTTTTGGACATAGTGGGTTGATGTATCAGTGGCACACAAAGTTAACTGGCAAAGAACCGGAAATGCAGGGCTGAAATCGGGATGTACAAACATAGCTACAAATACAGATTTGAGAGGGGCTCCTCTAGAAGACAGAATTGAACTATGATATTGCTAACAAATAAAACAATGAGGAAAGAGATATAAGGAGGCTCTTGAGGAAATGCTGGAATTTTAGGACTCAGAAAAACTAAGAAGATAATCGAAGATTGGAGAAGAATCAGGAATGCATAAATTCAGAAACACTAGAGAAACCTCAACAAAAAGTTGTCACTGCTAACTGTAGTCAAAAACACTTGACAACCAAAAAAACTGCCACTGAATTCAACAAGATTTTTAAATGCCTGAGAACAATTTTCAAGAAAGTAGCAAGCATATAAAAACCAGGCTCTAAAATATTAAGTAGAACAGGAGGCAACAGAAATGCCTGGCTTGCTCAGTCAACATAGCATGTGACTCTTGATCTTGGGGCTGTGAGTTGGAGCCCCACAATGGCTGTAGAAATTACTTAAAAACAAAATCTTAAAAAAGAAAAAGAGGCAGTAAAGGCCATGAGTAAAGAATATTATTTTTAAAATTCTAGTATGTTGAGAATAAGAGAAAGGAACACAGGAAGAGAATACAGCTGAGGGAAAGGTTTCTTAGGATGTAGAAAGCTGACTGTGGGCAAGCCAAAGTGATATATTCAGTGGATAAACTAACAGAGAAAAGACTAGAGTCAGGAGACAGAAGCGGAGATCTAGTTTAATATCCTCTTGCTTAGAAGAGACCTTCAGTCTCAAACATAACTTGTTTCTCCCTTAGGCTACAACTTCTCCCAAAGCAGTAAACTGCTATCCTTGCAGATAGGTTTTATCTAAGCATTACAATAAAACCAGAGAGCAGAACTTCTGGACAGGGATCATGTAATAAGTAATTATGATTTTTGCCTGAGCTGTAAAAATTGAAGTTTAAAAAAATGTTTATTTTTTTTTAAACTGTTTATTTTTGAGAAAGAGCGAGAGAGCAAGAGAGAGAAAATGAATGAGCAGGGAAGGGGCAGTCAGAGAGGGATACAGAATCCAAAGCAGGCTCCAGGCTCTAAGCTGTCAGTGCAGAGCCCAACGTGAGGCTCAAACTCCCGAACCGTGAGATCATGACCTGAGCTAAAGTCGGATGCTTAACTGGAGACTGAGCCATGCAGGCACCCCCAAAAATGGGAAGTTTAGAAAAGAGGATATTCTCCAATTATGGTCAACAGAGATGAATCAACTACCTTAGGACTACAATCTACTACTGTTATTGTCAATGTTACACATTCAATCCAAGAAGGAAGTAGAATAAATAAAAACATGCTAGCTTCTCCTGTTCTAACACCTTAACTTTGGGCTGCAAGAAATATGCATTAGAAATTGTTATTACATGTCCATAGAAACAACCCACCAACAAAGTCTCCAGGTTACCACAAATACACAGAGGGAGGGGCAGAAAAAACTTCCATGAACAGAGAAAAAAGAGAGATGAAAGAAGGGAACAGAGTACAAAGCAAAAAGTAGAACAGGAAACACCCCCTCACCCCACTAAAACCCCCAAAACTCAGAAGAAAGAAAATGGTCACAGTAGGATTTAAAAATAGCTACAGAAATAGTAGAAAACAGCAGGAGCAGGAAATGATGAAAGACGACAATTAGACATTCACTACTAAGGTGAACCATTAGACTGATATGCAATCAATTATTCCTGAATTAGCGAAAAATGACAACTTCCTATGATTTACGCTATTACAAGACAAAAAACAACCAGGGTAGGAAATCCAAAAATGAGAAAAACCAAGAGTCAATTAGAATATTTATTCATTCACTCCATTTATGGAGTTGTAAGTGAAAGAATAGATGACAATGACATATATTTGAAACCACCAAAAAAGCAGAGGCTGAATTAAAAAATAAGAGAAGTATCCCCAAGGAAATTATTACTTATATGCAAATACTCTAAACTTTAGCTGTCACACTGGATAAGGAAAAAAATTCCACTGTAATGAACTTAAAGAGTCAAAACATTTTCGTATTCCTTTTATTTTACTACTGATCAATAACATTTGTCTTTGAGCCCTATACAGGAACTGTGTTAAATTTTTCATGTAAATGATTCCATTTAATCCCCAATTACTTTATAAGGTGAAATAGTGAACTATTAGTATTATTCCATTTAACAAATGAGAAAACTATGTGAGGTACACCTGATCCTCGAAATACAGAACCAGCTGGGTGGTCACTATAATTCTGAGATTAAGTTCCAAGTATACATACTACTTTTCTTTTTTTAAAGAATTTTCTTTTTAAGTAATATCTACATCAAAAGAAGGGCTCAAACTCACAACCCTGAGATCAAGAGTCACATGTTCTGACTGAGCCAGCAAGGTTGTGACCCTACCTGCTATTTTTAAATCAATCCCTTATTACCTAAGTTTTCAAGAGACTTTGTCTTCTTTCAAAAAGAGAAAAAGGACTTCTTCCTATTGTCCCCAAATCTGAATAACTCAACCACTAAGCAAAAAATAAGTTATTAATTCCTCAAAAGAATGGTTATTATATATGCCAAGAAACATTTCTTAAAATGTTTACAGTGACTGCCTATATTCTTAACAAGTATAATGCATGTTGTCCTCCAATTAAAGGCATTTTACTCGGATTTGCTCCATTCACTAACTAGTAAACCATCATTCTCATCATCCCATTTGTATCAGTAACAAAATCAAAGGATTCTACTCCCTAAGGCCACACAATTAGAGCAAGGAGCACAGGCACAACAGTTTAGTAACACAGCTGAATTAATATTCTAAATTGAAAAAAAGTTTTTTTAATGACACAAAAAGTTTTCATTCCTGTTACTGGAAAAATGATTCTCATACAAAACCAAACACCAATTACCTACTATAGTTGACCCTTAAAGAACACGAGGGTTATGGGCTATAACGTTCCCTTTCACCACATGGAGTTCAAAATCTACATATAGCTTTTGAGTTCCCAATGTGTAACTGCTAAAACCCTACTGTTGACTAGAAACCTTACTGATAACATAAGCAGTTGGTTAACATGTATTTTGTATGTTGTATATACTGTATTCTTACAATAAAGCCAAAAATATTAAGAAAATCATAAGGAAAACACATTTACAGTACTGTAAAAAAAAAAAACAAAACTACATACAAGCAGACCCACGCAGTTCAAATCCATTGTTCAAGGGCCAACTGGAAATGGAAAATAATGTTAATACACTAAGATACGGTCTGTAAGAAATGTAGTTTACTTGAGTCTAACAGAATATGAATTTGAGTACCAATGCAAAACTCCAATCTGAAACTTTAATAATAATGCATGTGGTATTTCAACAGATTTCCAGATAAAGGATCAGGGATATAGTTTACTTGTGCAGTCCTGCCCAGTTAAAAAATTCCAAATGGTTCCCAACTGTCACTTTAAGTTCAAATGTAGTCCACATTTCAAGATCTACACTACCTGGCCTACTCTTTCCTCTTCTACTTAAAAAAAATTATCTTCCAAAACTACACAGAATCTTCCCTGCTTTTCCATTTTGATGCCTTTCCTTACTTCTTTACAAAATGCTCTTTTAAATACAAATACTAAATGTTACCTAAACCAAAAATTCTGCCTTTATTTTTTTATATAGCTCCATGTACTTTTTAATAAAATAATTACTTTCTATTACAACTATTTATACAGTTCTCATCACTTTTATTATCTTTTACATTGAAATATGGACACTTACAGGTAGGATCTATTTCCAATTAATCTTTGTAGTTCTACAGTACTTACTTTATGACTTTGCATATCATGAGCTCCAACATTATTTTTATTTACTGAGCTAATTATAGGCCCAAGACACCCAGCGAAGGTACCTTCACATTTTTGTCCATGACTCTTATTTACTGCAGCAGTTAAAGTATTATCACTTGACCTACATGCTTCAGTAGTTACTTATGAAATTATACCTTGAATTCCTTTACTATTTCCGTATGTTCAATGGTTCTACATTATACTAATAACCTTGACTAAAACCTAAATCCCATGTGCTATTAGCAAGATTACAATAGGTTGCCTTTCTATCTCAAGCAGCACTATGAAAAATCATGTCATCAGCTCTTGGCTAAAATTGTTTTCTGGGAGTAAATTAAATAAAATACATGCAGTTTCAAAGAGAGACAGAAAGATGGTGGCTGAAAAGGGATAAGAAAAATATTCTCCTTTTTCAAAAGCTTGGGTTAACACCATTTTACTCTTATGAAAGACCTACATTAGTACCAGGTTTCACTAACTGAAGTAAATCTGAGGAAGAATTTCACTTGTACAGAAAAAAGATGAAAAACAAAAATACCATAGAGCATCTGTTTTGTAGAAAGCCATTACAAAGGCGGCATGCAGCCCAAGCAGCGAGAATAGCACTGCCAAGCTGCTTGCTTCCTTGTGAACTAAACTCAGCATTTCACTGCCATAGCTTTGAATTATGTCTGTAAACATCTGTACCTTATCTCAATTTATTTTGTGCATCCGTTAGCAAGATGGGTTTTAAGGTATCAGAAGAGCCAAAAAGAGGTTATTTTGGGGGTCTAGAAATGCTGAAAATTTTTCCATATAAGTTAATGGTAATTGCTTCTTTGCTTTAGGCCCTCTTAGCTTATCAAGTTTTCATAGGTTTCAAATGTTTCTTCTCTACAATAGCTGCGAGTGGTGGAGATATACCTGTACTACTAACAGAAAATGAGGGCAAAATCCTTAAATAAAAAGTTTCTGTTACGGTAACGTTCTGTTTGAGACCACATAGGTACTGGCTTTGCAAAAATCAAACAGTACACTTATAAACTGTGCAGTTCTCTGTATGTACAATTCAACAAAATGCATCTCTACATCCCTATTATTCCTTTCCTTCAGCATGCAGTTTGGTTTTAGGCTCTATATTTTGGAAACCACTGAAAGACTGCTATACCACCATGTGGATTAAAAACGGGAAAATTAGATTAATGAACATGAATTAAGAAACAACATCATGATGCAATTTTTTTTATCTGAAGAAATCCTAAGGAGAGAACAATTTATTATCTTTATTGGACAAGCATCACCTAAAGGAGTCAAGGATAAGATTAGTTTACAGATACAAGTAGAAGGTTCTATCTCAATTTATTTTAAAAGAGAATTAAGGTATCATTAGCGATCATTTAAATGTTATCACTAAAAATATGGAAGCAATGTTTTTAATAGATCTAGTACTATAATTGTGCTTAATATATATAATTAGTTTGCATCTCCATTTGGAACTATCAGAACTTTGAACCTATATTCATCAAAAGGAATAAATACAAGATGTTGTATCAAGGTGCACATACATTATATTTTATAATTTTTTTTAAGAAGTTATGTTCCTTTTTAAATTTTTTTAAATGTTTTATTTATTTCTGAGAGAGAGAGACAGCGTGAGCAGGGGAGGGTCAGAGAGAGAGGGAGATACAGAATCTGAAGCGGGCTCCAGGCTCTGAGCTAGCTGTCAGGACAGAGCCCGACGTGGGGCTCGAACCCACGAACCGGGAGATCATGACCTGAGCCGAAGTCTGACACTTAACCGACTGAGCCACCTAGGCGCCCCATATTTTATAATTTTTTAAGCATTTGTTTTGAGAGAGAGAGAGCGTGAACAGAGGACGGGCAGAGAGGGAGGGAGACAGAATCCGAACCAGGCTCCAGGTTCCATGCTGTCAGCACAGAACCTGACATAGGGCTTGAACTCACAAGCCATGAGATCATTACTTGAGCCGCAGTTGGACGCTTCACTGACTAAGCCACCCAGGCACCTCTGTACTGTATATTTTTTAATCTTGATGCAAAGATATAACAGATTTTCTACATTTAAAATTAAAAGATTTAAAAAAATGTTTTAATGTGTTATTTATCAAAGAGAGAGACCGAGCGCTAGTAGGAGAGGGGCAGAGAGAGAGGGAGATGCAGAATCCAAAGAAGGTTCCAGGCTCTGAGCTGTCAGCACAGAGCCTGATGCAGGGCATGAACCCAAGAACCGTGAAATCATGACCTGAGCCAAAGTCAAATGCTTAACCAACTGAGCCACCCAAGCGCCCCTAATTTTAAAAGAATATTTTAAAAAATAGGGTATTTTAAACTCAGCTTAATACATTATTAAGCTTAAGTCATACACATGCTATATTACAATTTTTCATTCTACAAGTAACAAAAATTTTTTTCAAATCTTATTTTTATAAATTCATCTGTGATTCTCAATGCAACGCCCATCGTTTATAAAGTATGTCACTCTTTCACATGCACAAGTATCAAGATAAATATTCTCCAGACACCAATATTCAGGAACAACGTGAAATATTTGTCTGAAGAAGCCACAGAATCCTGTTACCAACATACTTCAGTTCACAGTCAGGGCTTCTGGGTGGCTGAGCTGGTTAAGCACCCAACTTTTGATTTCGGTTCAGGTCATGATCTCACAGTTCATGAGATTGAACCCGGCAATGGGCTCTGCACTGACAGCACAGAGCCTGCTTGGGATTCTCTCTCTGCCCCTTTCCCTGCTCCTGTGCTCTCTCTCAAAAGAACTAAACAAACATTAAAAAAAAAAAAAAAAGAAAAAGAAAAAGTACACCTGAAGCTATTGTAACACTTTATGTTAACTACACTGGAATTAAAGTAAAAGGACAAAGGGCACCTGGGTGGCTCAGTTGGTTAAGCATCTGACTCTTGATTTTGGCTCAGGTGAGGATCCCACAGTTTGTGAGCTCAAGCTGCACACCAGGCTCTGTGCTGATAGGGTGGAGCCTGCTTAGGATTTATTCTCTCTCTCTCTCCCCCTCTCCCTATCGTGTGCAAATATGCACGGTCTCTCTCACTTTCAAATAAAATAAAAGGAAAAAGTACCATATGCACTGGCAATGGTGAAGACAGCCAAATAAATGATCTTGTGAAAGACTCAATAAACCAATTAAAGACAATACAAGGACGATATCATCACAATGGCCCTAATGTTGGGGTATGTAGAGAATATCAGTTAATAACCAGCTTTGCAAAGTGTCCCAAACCAACAAACGTTAATACATTTCAGATACTCTATTAAGAAAAATTATATACTGTTCACAGCAAACCTCAACTAACTACAGTACTCAAAAAAACAGTTGAGAGTAGAAGTCTTCTCTAGCTAACTATGGTACTACTTTAAGCTGAGCCTTTGAAACTCTACAGTTTTGGGTAAAAATTATTCCCAAATATGTCATAACCTCCCCGCCTCCCTTTCCCTAAACCAAGGACTTACAAAGCNCCGCCGTCGCTGCTGCCCCGACCGCCGTCGCTGCCACGACTTCCCTTCCCGCCCAGCACCGCTGCGCGCCGCCGTGACCCGCCCTTGCGTGAGCGCCGACGCCGCCGACGCCACCGACGCCGCGGGCGGAAAGAGGTGCGAAACCGCTTCAAAAGGAGGAGCGGCCGGCTCTGGCCCGCTATCCCCCGGAGCCTGTTTCGCACAGTCCCGGCCGGCCTTCTCCGCGCCGCGCAGGAAGCTGGGAGTTGTAGTTCTATTCCCGCCCGAGAGGATCCCGGCGTTGGTAGAAAAGAGCGGAAAAGGACTCCAACGCCTGGCGCACACATTTTGCCACGCTGACGTCAGCTGCAGCTTTGCGGAGCAGTGGGCGGGCTGGGTTCTGTTTTATAGTGAAAGGCAGGAACGGTTTTGTGGAGTGTTTGCAATTGGATATTGTGTGGGTGTGAAGTTGAAGCTCACCGATTTCAGTTTGGGCCTAATGGCGTATAATGGGGTCTACNTTTGCGCCGGGCCCAAACTGGAGATTTATTTGAATTTTGAGATACAGAAACCCGAGTATATTAATATTACTCACCTGTTCTCTAGCTTCATTCTCTCAGCCACATCATGTATTAATATACTCGAATAGTAAAATTGAGGACCAGAGCTCGTCTCCAGATTGGCCTGAAGAAAACTGGCAAAGCAGGAGAGCGCCAGGGAGCCGAGGCCTAGCTAACCATCATTAGCTCTAGACCATAGAAAACATGTGCTGTTCAAAGATATTCTCAAATACTACCTTACTAAGCTAGCTTACCTTTTCTTTTTTCAATGTTCACACTCAAAAAGCACTCTACAATAGTTCACTCACGTTTACTTGTGTGGTTTTTCTCACTCTAATGTCTTAAAAAATGTCTGGCCTTTTTTTTTCCCCACACCAACAATTTTGAAAAGAACTTTTTAAGTCGGAAAATTCTTTTAAATTTTCAGATGCCTATTTTTGCCTATGTTGAAACCTATTTATATCTATAGTAAGTATTCTTGGTATTTGTTATTTCCTGCTTTTCCAGCAAGTGCTTTATGACTTCATTTGCTTTTATGCTTAAGTTTGAGAATTCTCAAAGAAAACTGACAATGAGAGAGACTGGTTACAGGTAGGAGTTAATGGGAAAAAGTCTTGAAAAACAAGGTTTCTGCTGTGGGTAGAGCTCATACTCTTCAATTCAGTGGTCACTCCAAGGCTTTATCCTGAGGACATACTTTAAGAAAATATTTATGCAAAATATTTATGACAGATTTGTTTGTAATAGAAAAATTGAAAAACATTTAAATGTCTAGTGATTAGGAAATGGTTAAACTCTGGCATGTATTCTACCAATATAATTCTATATTGTTTTTATCTCCATTGAAAATATTTAGCTAAAATTTATAAAATCCTGTTTTTCAAAAATGCAAGATATGTAATATGATCAGAACCATGTCAACAGCCAAGAAAACCATGCCTGAAATAGAAAAACTACTTAATCATTAATAGTAATCTTTTCTGGGTAGTTAGAACTATGTGTTTTTAAGAAAATCCTTTGAAACACACTAACAGAAGATTAGAGACATGCCTATAGTTACCACAAAACCACGTTTATTTAGCTTAGTGTAGCAAAGGAGAAGAAAGCATAAAAAAAGCGTATGAGTCTCTCAATGGGCAATTTTAAGGCCAGTGTGTGAAGTAAGGACTGGTTAGATTTGGAAAAAGCAGAGTTGTTTGCTGAATGGTTCTGGGTTCAAAATGGACACTTTTTAACTATGGGGAAATGTTTTGTATGACTTTTTTTTTTTTTTAAATGTTTTACTGGGCCGTGGATCCATTATTTTGCTTTGAGTTTAGATTGTGAAGGGAGCCTATCACTGGTTTTGATAACTCCTCTAATTTAGTTTTCTTAGACTGTATCCTAAGAAACATAAGAATAGATATTTAGATCTACATCAGTGACATTACTTTGATATTATTCTTTCAACCCACAATTTAACAAAGAAGTTTAAGCTTCAACTTTTGTTTTCATCAGTTTTTTTTAAAGTTTGTTTATTTTGAAAAAGCTCAAGCAGGGGAGGAGGAGAGAGAGATGGGGACAGAGGATCCAAAGCTGGCTCTGTGCTGACAGCAGAGAGACTGATGCGGGGCTTGAACTCAAGAACTATGGGATCATGACCTGAGCTGAAACTGAGTTGGTCCCTTAACCAACTAGAGCCACCCAGGCGCCCCAGTTTTCGTCAGTTTTCTATTAGCTTGCTTTTTTTGTTGAATGATTGTTTATAGAACCATCTGTCTGAATACTGGTTGCACATCAGCACTTAAGATTCTGGAGACCTGGTTCTTGACTAAGAGAATGCCACAAGAGGCAAATTAAATGCATTAAAAGGCTCAAACCCTCAATGAGAATTATACAGTATTTTCCTAAATCTGAAGAAAGGGGAAGTATCTTGAGCCTGTAATTTACTTAAGGAGCATTCAACTTGGGGGGCGCCTGGGTGGCTTAGTTGGTTAAGCGTCCGACTTTCGCTTAGGTCATGATCTTGCGGTTCGTGGGTTCGAGCCCCGCGTCGGGCTCTGTGCTGACTGCCAGCTCAGAACCTGGAGCCTGTTTCAGAGTCTGTGACTCCCTCTCTCTCTGACCCTCCCCTGCTCACAATGTCTCTCTCTCTCTCTCCTAGAAATAAATTTTTAAAAAAAAATTTAAAAAAAGGAGCATTCAACTTGGGCAAAAGAATTCATGTATACACAGCACCAAATCTTACTGTCCTTTAGTAAAAAGCACAAATGCTTCCAGGGCAATTCTGTTATTAAGATCATGTTCGGTTTGGATAAAATGCTCTGGTTTTAAGATCTGGCAACTGAATGGTCTCTTCAATAATTGCTAATAAAGAAATGGATTTATAGGCATTTATTCCAAAACAGTATTCTTCAGGGAAGAAGATGGCTCTTAGAAGAAGTTGATGTAATCATTTCCTGGGAGTTATGGGAGCAGAAAAAGCATTTGGTTCTGAAAAGGGTAAAAAGACCAGCCCATAGGTCTGAAAGTGCAACTTCTTTGTTCCTGTCAGATCTAGAATTCTGTACCAAGTGTTGCACATAAGGAAAAGAAGGCTGTTGGAGCACAGACCAAAAGAGGGTTGTTCATTTGTATGCTTTATTCAGAAGTACAAGCCACTTTTGTCATTAAAGCAAGCTGTAACATTTACTTCTTTAGCAGGTGGACATTTCTGCCTTCAAGCAATGATGTATTTGCCTGTATGAGGAAACTGGGGAGAGTAGTTTTTGATACCATTATTACACATTTTGAGTAATTTGCAAAACTTCCTACCCCTTTGTAGTACTATTTGGAGGATCATTATTCACTGTGTTTGCATCATAGTCACATTATTCCTCCATGGAAAGCCAGTGAACAAAACTTACAATGGTTCAGCTTGTAGTGAGTCACGGGTTTTGAAAACACCATAGACAACCAAAAGTATTAAAACTGCTTTTTATTCAATAAAGGAATTGGTCTTGTTGCACCAAGTGTAGATATAATTGTTAACAATCTTGCTGGCCAGGCATAAGTATTAAGATCTCTCTAACTTCTATGATAATATAATGTACATGTTAGAATAGTTGTCTATTTACTGAAGAGCACCTGTGGAGGAATTTAAGGCATTTTTAATATTTGTTTCTTCACACAAGCTAAAGGAGAATGAAAAATCCTAAGCAGGAGCAAGACAGCTCTGTATGATTTCACGCTTAAAGAAAAATTGCAAGAAAAACATTTGTTTTATCATATTCTCTATACACAGAGATACCTGTGTATAGATATATATTTTTCTGAATCATCAGAGAGTAGGTTGCGTGTATCATGCCTCCTTACAGCTTAATATTCCAGTGTGTGTTTCCAAAGAATCAGGATTTTCTTTGACATAACCATAGTACTTGTTTCAGTCTGCTTGGGCTGCTATTAATAATTTACTACAGAATGGGTGGCTTAAACAGCAAACATTTATTAATCTCAGTCGGGAGGCCGGGAAGTCCACAATCTAGGTGCTAGCAGAATTGGTTCTCAGTGAAGGCACTCTTCCTGGTTTGCAGTCTTCTTTATATCTTTACACGATGGAGAACAGCTCTCTAGGGTCTTCTTATAAGGACCCTAATCCCATCATGAGGAATCCATCCTCATGACCTATTAGCTCCCAAAGGTCCCATCTCCAAATACCATCCGTTGGAAATTAGGGTTTCAACGTAAGAATTCTGGGGGACACAAAAACATGCAGTCCAAAGAAGGAATAATATTAAAATCTGGAAATTTAACCTTTTTTTAAAATGTTTTATTTTTTTCTAGGAGAGAGAGAGAGAGAGACAGCGTGAGCAGGGGAGGGTCAGAGAGAGAGGGAGTCACAGACTGAAACAAGCTCCAGGCTCTGAGCTGGCAGTCAGCACAGAGCCCGACGCGAGGCTCGAACCCACGAACCGTGAGATCATGACCTAAGCGAAAGTCAGATGCTTAACCGACTAAGCCACCCAGGCGCCCCTGGAAATTTAACATTTATGTGATACTGTTTTTTCTAATCTACAGTCCTTATCACATCATGTCCATTGTCTGGTCCAGGATCATGTAATGCATTGAATTGTTATGTCTCTATTTTTCTTTACTTTGGAGCAGTTTTTCAGCCTCTATCTTTCATGCTATTGATGTTTTTGAAGTACAAAGGCCCATTGTTCTATAAAATGTTCAGTTTTGGTTTGTCAGATGTTTCCTCACTGTTAGATTTGAGTTTTGCATTACCAGACAAAATCCTGTAAGTGATGTTGAAGTGTTTTAGATTACTGCATCTAGAAGCACGTGATGGTTAACTGCCCCTTATTGAGGATATTAGTTTTAATTATCTATTCAAGGTGTTACCTAGTATTACCCCTTACAACTAATAAGCAATCTGTGAGGGTATTCTTTCGGACTACGCAAACTTATTCCTTTAGAGAGCATATTCTGATTATATCAACTTTTACTATGGTCATTACAAAACGGTAATATTACAATTCTACAGTCTTTCAAATTTTTTTAGTTGGCATTTTTCTGTAAGGAAGAGTCTTGCCTCCTCTCTTTTTAAAAATTTTAATTATGAACTCATTGATTTCCTTTTAAAAAATACTTTTCATGGCATGCCTGGGTGCCTTAGTCGGTCAAACATCTGACTTTGGCTCAGGTCATGATCTCGTGGTTCATGGGTTTGAGCCCTGTGTCAGGCTCTGTGCTGACAGCTCAGCAGAGCTTGGAGCCTGCTTTGGATTCTGTGTCTCCCTTTCTCTCTCTGTCCCTTCCCCACTCATGCTCTCTTTCTCTCTCTCAAAAATGAATAAACATTTAAAAAATTTAAAAAATATACCTTTCATTACATGATTTCTTGATGTTTGTACAGAGAATACAATACTCAGAATCATGTCAAGAGTCTTCCTTGCATGTTACCTGATGATCACTTTGTAGATATATCAGATATATATCAGAATATATATATATGTATAAAATAACATATATAGAATATGTTTAGACTAGCAGAGATAACTGATTAACTATTTTTCTTGCGGGTCTACTTTTTCTACCATGAGACCTATAACGCTTGTCTTAGATGTAGTTTAGCCATGCTATGTATTTATATTCTGATGTATTTTCTTTTGAGATAAGTTTACATGCACTTGTAAAAAATAATTCATAGTACTTCTGGCATAGTGTGAGGAGCCAGGCTGACTTGTTCCCAATGAAACTGGTGAAGATTATGTCTAAAAAACACTTAGAGCCTATGGAAGCAATCCTAGAGAACAAACAGCAAATGAAGAAACATCTATTAAAGAAAATCCATGAAAATTCTGTAACAAAGAGCCTGTGGTATTCAAACCAAGATCACTTGGTTCAGGGAGGCAGAGACTCCACTCCAGACTGCTGCAGCCAGAAGCACAGGGTTCCCTTTCCACTCACTAACCCCCTAGCTCCTGGTCAGAGAGAGCTCTTTTCCTGGAAGGAGCAGGATATCAGCATTTCTCTTGTCGCCATATACCTGTCGCTGAGCTAAGTCTCAGGTGAGCACAGTTGAAAGGTAGGAAGTCTCTTTTTCCATACAACTGAAACTAATGGAATAGAAGTTCTACCTTGAACACAGCAAATTGAGAATACTGAGTCCTTTATCACCCCTGACTCACCTGGTAAGGCAATGTTCTGTGCCAGAAAAGGGAAGACCAGAGGACCTCAGGCTGATGCCCCCATTCCTTCACCAACTGTTTAGCTCCTCGAATGAGATGCCATTAAAAGAGAAGCCTGCCAGCGTCCAGAGCCCTAGTTCAGAAATTTTACCTTGGAGAAGCAGGCTGTGAAACAGATGGTTCCTAACATCTTCACAAAGGAGCTGACTTCATTGCAATAGGTGGTGAAGTTCAACCCTATAGATAATTTCAAGAACAGTGGAAACTGTGGTGAAAGGCAACTGAGAGGACATTCAAGATAATAAACTGTAGGCTGCCTCATTTTCATGAGAAGCATGGAATAGAATTAAGAGAACAAAACAAAAAGTGGACATAGGAAAATAAAAAAAAAAGGATCTAAATATTTCTGAGGTCCAAAGAACTCCATCTAAACATCATCCATGCCAGGAAAGGTAGTAGTAGCTGTTAAAAGCAAGAGAAAAAGAATATGGAGAGATACCATACCATATACCCTCTTCCCGGTTTCCCCAATGGTAACATTATTCATTACTCAAAATCGTAGTACAGTATCACAACCAACATGTTGACAGTGATACAGCCAAGATACAAAATATGTCTGGATATTCTTCTAGAATTTGTATGTCTAAGGGTATTTTGTATGTCTCAGGATTCTTCCTATTGCCCCTTTCTAAGCCATACCCTTTTCCCTCCTAGCTCCAACTCCTCCTTAACCCCTGGAAACCAATAATCTATTCTCCACTCTATAACTTTATCGTTTTAAGAATGCTATATATACATACACACACACACACACACACACACACACACACACACATATAAGAATGCTATATAAATGGAATCACACAGTATATGACTTGGAATTGGCTTTTTTTCACTCAATAATTTTCAGGAGATTCTTCCAGGTCCTTTCATGTAGCAATACGTTGTTCCTTTTTATTGCTCAGTAGTATTCCATAGTATGGATGTAACACAGTTTATTCACATGTTGAGACATCTGGATTGTTTCCAGCTTTTGGCTGTCACAAATAAACCTGCTATGAACATTCTATAAAGATTTTTATGTAAACGTAAGTTTTCATTTCTCTGGGATAAACGCCCAAAGTGCACTTACTGAGTCATACGGTTTAGCGAAACTGTTTTCTGGAGTTGCTCTAACATTTTATATTCCCATCAGCAAATATGAGTGATCAAGTTTCTCCACATTCTTGCTGGTGTTTGATATGGTCACTTTTTTTATTTTAGCCATTTTAAGTGTATAGTGCTGTCACAGTGTAGCTTTAATTTGTATTTTACTAAGGGTAAGTGATATTGATCATCTTTCCATGTGCTTGCCATCTGTATGTTCTGTGTGTCAAAATGTTTCTTCATGTCTTTTTGCCCATTTTCTAACAACCTTTTTTTTTTTTACTATTGAGTTTGAGACCTCTTTATAGTTTATAGGTACTAGTCTTTCATTGTATATGTGGTCTGTAAATATTTTCTCAGATTCTGAGGCTTGTCTTTCATCCTTTCAACAGTGTATTTCACAGAGCAAAACTTTTAACTGTGATGATATCCATTTTACCAATTTTTCCTTTTATGTATCATGCTTTGGTGTTAACTCCAAAACACTTTGTCAAATATTAGATCCCAAAGATTTTACCCTGATTTTTCTAAAACTTTTATAGAAATCTTTATAAATTTATAAAAAAATAATTTATACATTTCTAAAAATTTCTATACATCTTCAGAAATCTGTAGAAATTTCACATTTTGGTTTATGATCCATTTTGAGTTAATTTTTTATAAAGTATGAAGTTTAGGTTGAGGCTCATTTTTTTGGACTATGGATGTCCACTTGCTTCAGCAATATTTGTTTAAAAAGCTAGATTTCCTCTGTTTTTGCACCTATATAAAAAATTTGCTGGAAAAAAATTAAACGGAAGTGTTTGTGTTATTCTATTTCTAGGTTTTCCATTCTGTTTCAGTGAGTTACGTCTATCTCTCTACCAATATCACACACTCTTGATTACTGTAGCTTTATAGTAAGTCTTGAAATCAAGTAGACTGATTACTCCCACTTTATTCTTCTTTTCCAAAATTGTTTTAGTTATTCTAGTTCCTTTGCCTTTCCATATGAATTTTAGAATAATCTTGTCTAAATATACAAAATTCTTGCTGGGACTTTAACTGGAAGTGCATTAAAACTATATATCAGTTTGCTGAGAATTGACATTTTTACTATATTGAGTTCTCCAATCCACGAATGCAACACATTTCTTCATTTATTTAGTTCTTCTAGGATTTCTTTCATTTGCACTGTGTAGTTTTTATCATATAATCCTATACTTAAGATTTTTTAGTGGAATGATGGTAACCAGTTGTATTTTTAACTTTGGTATTTATATGATCATTGCTAGTATACAGAAATACAGTTAGGTTCTGTATGCTGATCTTGTGCTTGTGACCTTGCTGAACTCACTTAGTATTAGTTTTAGAAAGGTTTTCAGTTGTTTTTGTTGTTGTTTCATTTTGGGTTTTTTTTGAGACTCCTTGGGATTATCTATATGGTCAATTGTCTGCAAACAGGGACAGTTTTGATTTCTTCCTTTACAATCTGTATGCCTTTTATTTTTTTTCTTGCCTCATGTACCTGCTAGAATGTCCAGCACTATGTTGAAAAAGACTGGTGAGAATGGATATCCTTGTCTTGTTCCTGATCTCAGGGAGAAAGTATTAACTCTTTATACCACTAAGTATAAAGTTAACTATAGGGTTTTTGTGATTTTTAAAAATAAGCGCTGAATTTTGTTAAATGCCTTTTAGGTGTCAATTGATTAGTACAATGTGATTTTTCTTCTTTAGCCCAGTGAGGAAGGAGTAGGGATGAGCGCACTTGCTTATAGACAGATGAGGGAGGAAATCTGGACTTCCCAGTCAGCCTTTGCTGGCATGGATGATGTTTAGATGGACCTCAGAAGGTCTTTGGACCTCAGAAATATTTAGATCCTCTTTTTAAATTTCCTATGTTCACGTTTTTTTTTTTTTAAAGTAAGCTTCATGCCCAGCACAGAGCCCAATCAAGACCTGAACTGAAATCAAGAGTCGGACACTTAAACCAATTGAGCCACCCAAGTGCCCCTATGTCCACCTTTTCTAACAAAGCCTTAATTCCTTAGGGACGTGCTATTTGGTATGATTCAGAGAAGCCAAGACTTAAATTCTCTAGATTAATTCAAAATCTATCATCAAATGTATCTCTATATGTCCCTCTGAAATGTAGTTTTGCTCATAAAGATCCCCAAATTTGGTGCTCGCTGTAGTTCTCAATTGCCTTTGGGAAAATTGTGCCATTTAGAAAGATAGGAGCATTAGTTACGACAGTAATAAGAAAACATAAGTCGGACATCCCAGTGGAGGGTAGACTAACCCATGAAACCTCAGAGAGTGGTGTTTTTGCACCTTTTATCTCCACATCCTAACTAATGGCTGACTGACATTAACTGTAAACCTGACAACTTGCAGGCCCAATTTGAACAGATAAGGATAATCAAGTCAGTTCTAAGGGGCACAGAAACAATACTTAGGAGAGTTTTAGTAAGATTCTGAAAGATGACCCAAGGCAAAGTTTGTGGAAAGCATGACACTCTAACAAGATTTTCTGTTCTTTAGTCCTTCGGGCTAACTCAAATGATAGACTCATCAGCCCTATGCTTTGCCTTCTCCTCAAAGATTTTCTTTTACAGAAAAACAAATAAGATGACATCAGAATGAAAGGTAAAAAGGAATAGAAGACAATGATACAAACCAAATTTAACCAAAAGACAAAATAGTACAACTCAATCAGAATCTAACATTTTATTCTTAATCCTAGGAGTAAAAATAAATAAATAAACTTAGGTTGAAAGCCACCATGAAAGCTTAAAGCTCAGATTCAGTTATGAAAGTACCATATCACTAAGGGCAAAGTAGATTTAAGCAGTTTCAGATATGCACATAGCTACCATGTTGAAGTTCCCGGTCCATGGTAATAGGGATCTTAACAGAGTCTCTGTGGGACCTCAAAATTGCCAAAGCCCACAGATGGAAGATCAACAGTGACATGCCGAAGTAACAATAAGCTAATTATATTTAGCTTGTTACATCAAGTTAGACCCCCCTCGCCCAACACAGACACACACTAGGGCAAAGTTTAGGAGAATCATAATCTAAGGAAGTTAGGAATGGCTTTTGAATGGGTATTTGTATTTGTGTTGTGGTTTTAATATAGGTCCTATAATGTGAGTAACTGACAGGAATAGGTAGATTTGGAGAGGAAAGGTTATTTACTGATTGGTTCAGGCTTAAAGCAAGATGTTTTTTTCCTGTATTAGAGTATTTATTTTTTTTTTGAAATTTTTATTTAAATCCCAGGTAGTTAACATACAGTATAATATTAGTTTCAGGTGTACAATGCAGTGATTTGATTCAACACCTCCATACAATAGCCGGTGCTCATCATAGTCAAAGCAAGATTTTTAATTAAAAAACATTTTTTTTAATTTTTAAAGATTTTATTTTTAAGCAATCTCTACACCCAATGTGGAGCTAAAAAACAATCCTGAGATGAAGAGTCACATTGCTCCAACGACTGAGCCAGTCAGGTGCCCCAAAGCAGGATTTTTGAACTGGAGGAACGTGTTTCTTATGGTTTTACTGGCTTTGGGTCTATTAATGTGGCTTAAGTTAAGAACTTTAAGGGGATATTTGGGCCTTGGGTCTGTTACTGTAGTTTGTGAGTTAAGATCTTCACTGGGTACATATGCGTATTTCTCAATCCTCTAATTTAGCTTTTGTTTCACTTTGAGTTTTCATGTACAGGTACATCTCACTTATTTAGAGGTAATGATTCTGGTAGCCATTAATACTGAACTACAATAATATCTTGAGATATAACTTTGCTTGGAAAATTTTCCATATTTTAAATATGAAGGCATAGGGGTGGCTGGCTGGCTCCATCGGTGAAGCATCTGACTTTTGATCTCAGGGTCATGAGTTCAAGCCCCACTTTGGGTGCGGAGCCTACTTAAAATAATAATAATAATAATAAATAAAAATAAAAATGAAGACACGGAGGGGCACCTGGCTAGCTCAGTGGGTAGAGCATGCAACTTTTGATCTTGGGGTTGTAGGTTTGAGTACCCACATTGGGTATGGAGATTAATAAACTCTGGGCCATGTGGGTGGCTCAGTGGTTGAGCATCCGACTCTTGCTTTTGGCTTAGGTCATGATCTCATGGTTCCTGAGTTTGAGCCTCATGTCTGGCTCTGTGCTGACAGCACGGAGTCTACTTGGGATTCTCTCTCTCTCTCTCTCTCTCTCTTTCTCTCCCTCCCTCCCTCCTTCTCTCTGCCCCTTCTGAAAATAAATAAACTTTGGGAGAAAAATTTTAAAAAGTAAAATTTTTAAAAATATAAAACAAAATACAAATGAAGACAGGGATTCCTTTGTACTCTTAATATCCTATGACTTTAAGTTTAAAAAGAATATGAAGACCATTCACAAGAAAAGTAATAAAATTCCTCATAAACATATAAAAATTGCTTACACTTATCCACAGACATGTAAAAACTAAAAGTATACATATTTTTCATCTATGCATACTGTAAAGATACAAAATTTTATAATATGCTGTATAAGCAAAGATGTGGTAAAAGAAGCACACTAAAGGATTGCTAGAATTATAAATTTGTACATTAATGAGATGCAATTTGGTAATATCTATTGAAATGTGTAATACTCTTTTCTAGGAACTTGTCCTTCAGATGTACTCACAAATATTTGAAATGGTACATGCACAGGGATACTCCTAGCAGCACTGTTAGTAACAATAAAAAAACTTGAAACAACCTAAAAGTGATTTCACATAAAATAGGATATATCCATACAGTGGAAACATTTGCAACCATACAAAACTGGCTATTGGAAATTTGGATTGGGCAGCTGGCTGGCTCAGTAAGGACAGCATGCAATATGTAATCTTGGGTCATGACTTCTAGCCCCACTTTGGGTGTAGAGATTACTCAAAAAAAAAATTAGAATAGTGGTTATGTTTGGGAAATAGTGACTGAATAGTGCTAGAAGGGCACAAATGATCTTCTGGGGTTCTGGTTATACAAGTATGTTCAATTTGTGGAAGATCATCACATTGCACACTTAAGAGTTCATGCATTGTTTTATATATATGCTATATAAAGAAAATTTAAATGAATAAAGCAGTTTATGTATTTATATGCAATTATCTTTAAGATATGTTAACTAAAAAATGAAAGATGAGAATAGTGTATATAAAATCCTACAACTTGTGAAAAATATATGTGCATGGTTATACATGCATAGACAATCTGGGGATATAGGAAGGAGACAGGAGTGGTTGCCTCTGGGCCACATGTCCAGTCTAAGACATTTTTCAATTCATAAGCATCGGGATCTTTAAAAATATTTCACTATGTGCATGTATTACTCATTCAAAATTAATATAATTTATTAATTTAAATAATTTTTGTTAGCTCTCTAGAACCCAAAGTAAATTTGTCACTACATAAAAATTATTCTACTAATCATGAGGGGTATCCTCAGATCCTATGTCATAGGCTATTTACTCTTTAATTACATTAAGTGGGTGTAGTGCCTTCTTGAGTCCAGGATGATCATCAGCGGCAGCAGATAACAAAAACAGAGGAGACTTACTACACGTAAGCATATTGAAAGTTATAGGAAAAGAGAGCAGCTGAAAAGTGAGTAGTAGACAAAAATTAGAAAAACTGTAGATGAAATAACCCACAGAAATAATACAATCAAGGTCATTTGGTTAAGGGGCAAATGGCCCTACCTCTTCAACATTTTTTTTTAATGTTTAATTACATCTGAAAGACAAAGCATGAGCGGAGGAGGGGCGGAGAGACAGGGAGACACAGAATCCTAAGCAGGATCCAGGCTCTGAACTATCAGCACAGAGTCTGACACAGAGCCTGAACTCACGAACCATGAGATCATGACCTAAGCCAAAGTTGGACGCTTAAGAGACTGAGCCACCAGGGGCCCCTCAACAACTTTTGAACTTATGATGTAGCAATTGCTATTCACATGTTCAACTTAATTCACAATAACAGGAAAAAATAATCATAAATAGAGTACTTTAAAAATCATGAGATACAGTCTTCACACCATTCTAGTGTGATCATAAAACAGAATTGCATGGGAAGCAAAGGACCCTGGAAGACTACCAGGATCGTGTGGCAGGTAACTCCAGGAGCTACACAGAGCTCCTTTCTTGTCCTTTTCCCTCTTTTTCACCTCTGGCTCCTGTCACTCAAATGTAAAATGGTCTGTTTTTTTTTCCTCTGAGGATAGAGCTTGATTATCTACCACAAAGGTCTCAGATATTCAAATCCCAAATAACTGTTTTCCTTTAATGAGAGTATGTGTGAGACTTGTACGTGTATGTGTATGTGTGTACTTTCTGATACATTGTTGTTAAAGCAGCAAAAGCAAAATATAAATCAATGGGACACTTGTTAAAGAATGTCTTATCTCCAACCAAAACAAGTAATTAGACATAATACTAAAGATACTACTATTTAAGCAAGAGAGAAAATAAACTTGCCTGTTACTACTATTCTTATGTCTAGAAGTCATAAGCAATGCTCCACGGAAAAGAATGGAGCAAAAAGCATTAGAAAGAGGAGGTAAAATAACCATTATTTGAAGAAGAAACCTTTTTCCCCTGCTTGGAAAACTGATGTGAGTCAAAAGAGTAATGTGGAGACTTAAAAAGAAGACATATTGGGGCACCTGGGTGGCTCAGTTGGTTAAGCATCTGAGTCGGGTCATGGTCACGGTTCGTGGATTTCAGCCCCACGTAAGGGTTTGTGTTGACAGCCTGGAGCCTAAAGACTGCTTCGGATTCTGTGTCTGATCTCTTTCTCTGCCCTTCCCCTGCTCACACTGTCTCTTTCTGTCTCTCTCTCTCAAAAATAAATAAACATTTAAAAAAAATTTTAAAGGAAAACATACTAATATCACTATTTTTCTATATAACAATGACCAATTATAAAAATAAAAATAATGTTCCATTTGGAGTAGCAACATATAAAGTATAAAAATATGAAATGCCTAAGAATTAAATTTATAAGTATGTAGGACCTATATTTTTAAAATGCAAATATTTACTAAGGAAAAGAAAAGCTATGATTTAAGTTGTCCATGTACTTGAATTGGAACAACCAGTTTTATAAAGATACAACTTTTTCCCAGATTTGAAAATTACCTAAGTGTAATTCCAGTAAAAGTTTCAAGGGTATTTTTGGGGAAAAGGGAGTTGGGGAAGACCAGATGATTATAAAACTACCTAGATTAATAAATTTATGAAAATAGTAATAATATTCATAAAGAACACTGAGTTATAATTAACTATCAGATGCTATAATTTATAAATCTCTAGTAATTAAGACACCGAAATGGCAGAATTAAAGAATGAATTTAGGGGCACCTGGGTGGCTCAGTCGGTTAGGTGTCCAACTTCGGCTCAGGTCATGATATCACGGTTCGTGGGTTTGGGCCAGCATTGGGCTCTGTGCTGACAGCTAGCTCAGAGCCTGGAGCCTGCTTCCGATTCTCTGTCTCCCTCTCTCTCTGACCCTCCCCTGCTCACGCTGTAGCTCTCTCTCTCAGAAATAAATAAAACATTAAAATAAATAAATAAAGCAAGCATAAATTTATTTCATTTCACTTCCAATTTTATTCCTAAAATGAGTAAGTGCACAAAGACAGCAACAGAGATTTTTTGGGGCACTATCATTTAGGGAATTAATATGAGTAAGACTGTCTGGGATTTTGAGAGGTTTCATAACACTAATAACTACCATTTGTAGAATGATTACTTCAGGTTAGGTGCGCTGTTAGGCATATTACATATGTAACTTCGTTTGACTCATACAACAACTTTATGAGATATTACCTGGTATTGTTTCCATTTTCAGTTGAGGAAACTGTGGGAGACAGAAAAGTGAGTAGGAATTTACTTCAAGGGAAGAAGAGGCAAACCAGTTTGCCCCAGAAAACCCAGGAGGGGCTCAGAATTGATACCAGATACAATGGATAATGGAGATTAAGGTTCCACATATCAAAGAGAGTTTGAGAGACCACATTCAGGAACTATAAATTCCTCCTCCTACACATCTCCACATATCTATTCAGAAGACATTTTCTGCACTTAGTCAAAAGGAGACACTGGGGCCCAGGGCACCGGGTACAATCATAGGCAAGAAGAGAGAAGATTAAGGGAATTCACACAAAGTCTGTCACTGAAACACTGTCACTTCCAGTCCTTTTTCTGTCATGTATGTAAAATATCATCAGCCCCAGGAGTACCAAAAGATCTGGAGAGCAATTCAGCACCAACCACAAGACTTGGTATCAGGCTGACATGAAGGATGCGCCCCAAAACAGATGGCTTTCTACGGTGACTCACAAGTGAAGCTCCCGAGGTATCAGATTGAATATGAAAGAGCATCCAGGAATCAAACAGAAAGGCGCTGGAAAAGAAAAGTAAATTTAAGATAATGAGGAAAAGGGATCCTGAGTGAAACAAATAATGCCTAGAAAATAATTAATTTTTTTTCCATAGGGATAAAGGGAATCCAGAAATATAGCATTTTATAAAAAAAAAGAAATTTATCGAGAACAAGAAACATGTCTTCAAAATTAGAATTTTGACAGGTGGAAGTTACATAACCAAGAAATCTCCCAGAAACAGAAAAAAGCTGAGCCTTAAAAATTGTAGAGAAATGATAGGAGACCCAGAGATTCAGTCCATAATAATTGGATTTCTAGGACAACTGGAATTCCAGAAAGAGATAAAATGAAAAACAGGGAGGAGAACATTACGTAAAAATTATATAAAAAGTAATAAATTTTCTCAAAATTGAAGGAATGCAAGTATCCAGATTGAAACGGTCCAGCATGTATCCCAAACAATGAATATGAAAAGATAACAAAAGGCACATTTTCATCCAGTTCTAGTATATAAGAGAAGACAAAAAGAACTTTAAGGAGTATGAGAAGACAGGTTCTGAATAAAAGAATGAGAATCAGAGTTGCATTAGGCTTCTGAACCAAACTGGATATAACTGGATGTAACTCTCTGGTATGAGCACACTGGTCATCTAACTATCTTTCTCCTCCTCTGAGAAATCAAAGCAATAAGAAAAAATTAGGAACAAAAGGAAATAAAGATTAAAAAAATACTGCCCTATTTTTCAGCAAATAGGTGTCAGACAAAATCTGTAGAACCCCAAAGAACACCAATTAAAATTAAATAGAGGGATGCCTGGGTGGCTCAGTCAGTTGAGCATCTGACTTTGGGTCATGGTCTGGCAGTTAATGGGTTTGACCCCTGCATTTGGCTCTCTGCTGTCAGTCAGGATCCGTTCTGGATCCTCTGTCCCCTTTTCTTTGCCCCTTCCCAACTTGCATGCTCTCTCAAAAATAAATAAACATTAAAAAATAATAAAATTAAACAGAAAACACAAAGAGAACATCAAGGGGCCTTGTGAGGAGCAGATCTCAGAAAGTATCAGCAAAATCATACTTCCTGAAAAGGAGAAACTCATCCAGAAATACAAACTCTATAACCTATAAATCAAACAGAGGGGTGAGGTAAGCTGAGCTTCAGCAGAAATCACAAGACTGGGATGCAGAGAAAATGCACAGAGTATCTATCTGAGTGGGCTCCTAGCAGCAGATCTCAGGAAGATCCAGCAGAATCTTACTCCATGAAGGTCAAGGACTCCTTGGTAAGTGCAAGGGCTCTGTCCTGTTTGCCGCTGCTGCCTGGGAAGGCAGGGCTGGGAACAGAAATTCCCCCAGACTAGCTTGGGTTGGAGCACCAGACGGAGGAGGGCTACACCAAATATTTGTCAGGGGAGCCATGCTGGCTGGAATCGTGACGGTGAAGGGAGCACTTCTGAAGAAAGGTCTGAAGCCTGGCAGGGAACCCTGGCCCCTCCACCATCCATGAACTCACCTGCAGACAGCTGGACCAGGAACAACCATGTCCTTATAGATTAATGTTGAAGAAAGACTATGGCACAACATCAGCACAAAGATTTTATAAGAAAAAGTGTGAAAAGAGCTATAAAAATTGCAAATGCGGGGCGCCTGGGTGGCTCAGTCGGTTGAGCGTCCGACTTCGGCTCAGGTCATGATCTCACAGTTCATGGGTTCGGGCCCCGCATCAGGCTCTGTGCTGACAGCTAGCTCAGAACCTGGAGCCTGTTTCGGATTCTGTGTCTCCCTCTCTCTCTGACTCTCTCTTGCTCATGTTGTCTCTCTCTCTCTCAGAAATAAATAAAACATAAAAAAAAAAATTGCAAATGCATGAAAAATATTCATGAGAAAAATGGTGTCATAGATGAAGACACTGACCACACATTCCACCACAAAAGAAGTCCACAAAATACACATGTAGGAACTCATACATTAGGTTTTTCTTTGGCTCTTTTGCTGCGACTTTTATATTGAGACTGTTCTTTCCTTTTAAAAAACATAAAAATATTCATCATTGTTAATTTTTCTTTTATAGCTTCAATTTTAACTCTTAACTCCATCTTTAATTGTTTTTCTGGAATTTGGTATGAGGCAGGGATATAACTTAAAATTTTTCCATATACCAATTTTATTTTGGGATGGAGAAATGTGTATTTCCAAAGTAAACATACTTCATACTTATTTGGCTACTAGAAATTCTCTGGTTTGATAAATCACTGATAATTAGGGTAGAATCTACATGCAACTTCTTCAGCAAACTTTTTGCCCCATGAAGAGAACTACTGGTGTTACAGACATCTCCCGGCCTATCACTATGTCTGTCTGCGCTCAATGCCAGGGAGGTTGCAGATTCTCCAAAAAAATCCAGTTAGATTCAGAACTGAAAATACTTTGTTTCAGGTACCATAAAAAGCAAATTTTTAAAAATAGGGCAAATTTATGGCATTGTTTTGTAATACTTTTAATAGTTGTCTGGTATTTTTGTATCTACAAGCTTTTTGCTTAAAAATACAATTGTTAATAACCATTATTCATAAGGTGAGTTGGGAATTCTGGAATTTATTAGGAATTCCAGCATAGGGTCACCTGGGTGGCTCATTCAATTAAGCATCTGATACTTGATTTCAGCTCAGGTCATGATTTCATTGTGTGCACTTGAGCCCCATGTCAAGCTCTGCAATGACAATACAGAGCCTGCTTGGAATTCTCTCTCCCTTTCTCTCTGCCCCTCACCCGCTTGTATGCACACATGTACCCCCTCTCTCAAAATAAATAAGTAAAAACAATTCATTAGGAAAGTTTAAAAACACGAAGTAAAATAAGCCTTTTTCTCCCACGCACTCAACATTTTAAAAAATTATCAACAATTCTGTCATTCTTCAGGATAACATTTATTGACTGCTTGCTAAGTGTCTGGAAACTTCCCAAGCCTGCCTTACCTCATTCAAAACTCAAGAAAACCCATGGGGTGCCTGGGTGGCTCAGTCGGTTAAGCATTCAACTTTGGCTCAGGGCATGATCTCATGGTTCATGGGTTCGAACCCCGCGTTGCGCTCTGTGCTGACAGCTAGCTTAGAGCCTGGAGCCTGTTTCAGATTCTGTTTCTGCCTCTCTCTCTCTGACCCTCCCTCTCTCTCTCTCTCTCAGAAATAAATTAAAAAAAAAAAAACAAAAAACCTCAAGAAAACCCAATTCTGTCAGTGGCAGAATTAGTACAAAGCTAATAGTTTCCTTGCATGGACAGGATACCTTCCAAAAAAAGGAGCCCTACCAATTATCTTCATGTTTATAAGTTTTTGTAAAATTAGTAAAAATGTCCGTTTCTATCATAGTTAAGACCACTGTCTCTTTCCATTTCAGCTGCCCCTTGTTTGCATTTTCTCATCCTGTTTTAACCATGGGATGGCAGTTGGCACTTCTGAGATTTTAAGGAGTGACTGGGAAATATTTTTTGTGCTTTGCAATCTCTCTTCCATATCTAATTACATTATTACTGGTCATCTCCAGTTTGGGATGTCTTCTAGGAATACCATGAATGTGGTCAATTCAAAGAATATTTAAGACATTCACTCTATAGAAAATCTGAAATACCCTATAATTTCATAGTTCAGATACATCAAAGAAACTCAATAGAGTTTTCTCAAATTTGACAACAATCCTAAAAATGACACTGCATTACTAATAGAGCTGACACTGCATTACTAATAGAGTTGAGAATTTGAAAGAAACCTCTGTGAGCTGTCAAAAATAAAAAGCAAATTTCCATCAACTTATGTTAGAAGATACTCCAAATTAGCTTTCTGTTCCTCCTATAGAAAATAATTACATAGGACACCTGGGTGGCTCAGTCAGTTGGGTGTCCAACTTCGGCTCTGGTCAAGACCTTGTGCTTTCTGGGTTTGAGCCCCACTTCGGGCTCTGTGCTGACAGCGTGGAGCCTGGAACCAGCTTCAGTTTCTGTGTCTCCCTCTCTCTCTGCCCCTCCCCCACTAGTGCTCTGTCTCTCTCTCTCAAAAATAGTCATAATTTTATGGGGTTTTTTCTTAAATAGCACTTGCCAAATTTAGTAAGCAAAATTTACAAAACCTAGAACCATTCATGAAGTTATGATATTATTTTTGTTGAAAGGTTAATAAAGTTCAGAGACATCCATTAACTCTCCAGTCATGTAGATATTAAAAGGTAAAAAATGACATAAAATCACACTTTCACTCCCAAAATTATTGAATAGTAAATATAAAGAATCTTAAGATAGTTTTGGTTATCTGTTCATGACAAACTATATGGCCATGGCAATTTTGTTCACCTCTTGAAACTTCAGTTTCACTGTGTGTGGGGGGGGAAAAGAAACCCAAAAGAGAGAGAGAGAGAGAGAGAAATCCCACTAGGTCATCTTTAAGTTCAAAACTAGGTAAATGGCATCTACCTTGAACTTAATAATGGGCAGAGGGCCCAACCTATCACAGGGTATGCAGCGAGGGTTGCTAGACTTCCTGCACACATCAAAATTTGTAAAAATTTAATGATTTGTACTCTGTGTGGTTTCGCTCATAATGAAAATCTGCCCCCCCCCACACAAAATATATAGGGGTGAATCACTGTAATTGCACTTAGGTTTCTGTTTAGTTTACCAACTGAGGAGAAAAGAGAAATTACAGCTGTCTACTACTACTACTGACTAGATCATGTCTAGACTATTTTTAATTAAAATTTTCTTTTGAGATAACTCTAGATTCACAGTTTTAAGAAATAATAGAGATACTATATCTTTTTCTCAGTTTTCCCTTGATGAATCTTATGAAACTGTAACACAATATCATAACCAGGATACTGACAGCGATATGAGGATGTAGAACATTTCCATCACCGCAAGATCTTTAACACTGCCATTTTATAGTCACACTCACTTCCCTCTTATCCTTACCCTCAAGTCCTGGCAATCACTAATCTGTTCTCCATTTTTAAATTTTTGCATTTTGACAATGGGACCCTACAATATGTAATCATTTGAGATTGGCTTTTTAAAATTCAGGATACTTGTCTGGAGATTCATCTAAGTTGTTTTAAATAAGTTGGGGATACCTGCCTCGCTCAGTTGGTACAGCATGCAACTCTTGGATCTCATGGTCATGAATTCAGCTCATGAATTCGAGCAGCACGTTGGATGTAGTTTACCTTTAAAAATAGCAATTTTGTGGATGTAGATATTTAGTTGTTTCAGCACCATTTGTTGAAAAGATTATCCTTTCTCCACTGAATTGTTTTTGCTCCTGTGTCAAATATTAGTTGATTATATGTTTGTGGGTCGATTTCTAGGCTCTCTATTCTGTTCTGCAAATTTGTCTAGTCTTTTGCCAGTACTAAACTGTCTTAATTGTCACATTATAGCAAATTTTAGAGTCACGTAGAGTTAATCCTCCAAATTTTTTCTTTTTCTTCAACACTGTATTGGCTACTCTGGGTTTCTGCCTTTCCATATAAATTTTAGAATCAGTCTGTTGATACCCACAAAATAAACTTGTGGGGATTCTGATCGGGATTGCACTGAAATTATAAATAATGCTAGAAAGAACTGATATCTTAACAATACTGAGTCTTACTATCCATGAACCTGGGATATCTCTAAATTTATTTGGGTCTTCTTTGCTTTCTTTCATCAGAGTATTATAATTATTCTTTTTTTTTTTAAATGTTTTTATTTATTTCTAGGAGAGAGAGAGAGACAGAGTGAGCAGGGGAGGGTCAGAGAGAGAGGGAGTCACAGACCGAAACAGGCTCCAGGCTCTGAGCTGGCTGTCAGCACAGAGCCCGATGCGGGGCTTGAACCCACGAACTGCAAGATCATGACCTAAGCGAAAGTTGGACGCTTAACCGACTAAACCACCCAGGCGCCCTAAAAGTACTGTAATTATTCTTATATAGATCTTTTACATATTTTGTTAGATTTCTACCTAAATATTTCTTATAGGCAACATGTGGTTGGATCTTGTTTTGTTTTTTAAAATCTATTCAACAATCTCTTTTAATTGGTATATTTAGGACATTCCATTTATCTAAGGGATACAAAAATGCTGATTTGATGGGGCACATCCACCCTAATGTTTATAGCAATACTAAACAATAACCAAATTATGGAAATAGCCCAAATGTCCATCGACCTGAATGGATAAAGAAGATGTGGGGCGTGTGTGCATGTGCGTGCACTCTCGTGCGTGCAATGGACTATTACCTAGTGATCAAAAAGAATGAAATCTTGCCATTTGCAAGAACGTGGATGGAACTAGGATGTATTATGCTAAATGAAATAAGTCAGAGAAAGATAAATATCATATGGTTTCACTCATAGTGGAATTTAAGAAACAAAACAGATGAGGGGCACCTGGGTGGCTCAGTCGGTTGAGCGTCTGACTTTGGCTCAGGTCATGATCTCACTGGTTCATGGGTTGAGGCCCTGCGTCGGGCTCTGTGCTGACAGCTAGCTCAGAGCCTGGAGCCTGTTTCAGATTCTGTGTCTCCCTCTCTCTCTGGCCCTCCCCTGCTCACGCTGTCTCTCTCTCTCTTTCTCTCTCAGAAATAAATAAAACATTAAAAAAATTAAAAAAAAAACAAAACAGATGAACATAGGGGAAGGGAAGGAAAACTAAGATTAAAACAGAGGAGGCGGCAAACCGTAAAAGACTCTTAAAGACAAGAGAACAAACTGAGGTTAGCTGGGTGAAGGGATGGGCTAAATGGGTGATGGGCATTAAAGAGGGTACTTGTTGGAATCATGAGCACTGGTTGTTGTATGTAAGTGATGAATCACTAAATTCTATTACTGAATTATTACAGTATGTGTTATTATTACACTATATGTTAACTAACTTGGATTTAAAAAAAGAAAAGAGAACATTCACATTTAGAGTGACTTTTGGTACAGACAGATTAGTATATACTACTTTTCTGCATGTTACCTTGTTCTTTCCTTTTGTGTTCTGGTCTTTTTATTTTGCCTTTTCTGGTTTTAATTGAACATTTTGTATAGTTCTATTTTATTCCCTCTCTTAACATCTCAGTTATACTTATAAAAATTTTAGTGGTTAGGGCATCTGGGTAGCTCAGTCGGTTAAGCGTCTGACTCTTGATTTCAGCTCAGGTCTGATCCTGGTGTTCTTGAGACAGAGCCCTGTGTTGGGCTCTGCACTGACAGCATGGAGCCTGCCTGGGATTCTCTCTTCCTGTCAAAATAAATAAACTTTAAAAAAAATTTAGTGGTTATCCTATCATTTGCAACATACATCTATATACAACTAATCTACTTTCAAATAATACTGTTCTGCTTCATATTTGCCTTTATTTTTACTTACTGTATTTTATTCCTTCCTGATATTTTCCAAGATTCCTCTTTTAATGGCTTCATTTGTTTACAGAACCTTCTTCAATCATTCTTTTAGCAAAGGTCCATTGAGGACAAATTTTCTTAAGGAAGCTTTCCTTCCATCTTGAGAATTATTTTGATTTTTCCTTCTTTCCTCATGGATATTTTCTTTGGATATAGCACTCTCTGTGGATAGTTCTTTCAGTACTTCAAAAATGATGTACCACTACCTTCCTGCTCTTCTGTCATTCAAATTATTTCGTCTTATAGATAAGGTGTCTTTCTCCCTTAATGCTTTCAAGATTTTTGTCTTTAGGGGCACCTGTGTGGCTTTCTCAGTTGGGTGTTCAATTCCTGATTTTGGCTCAGGGCATGATCTCAAGGTTCGTGAGTTTGAGATCCTGTCAGGCTTTGTGGTGGCAGCAAAGAGCCTGCCTGGGATTTTCTTCCTCTCTTCGCCAACCTCTGTCTCTCAAAATAAATAAACTTAAAAAAATGTATCTGTAAGTGTGTGTGTTTGTGTGTGTGTGTGTGTGTGTGTAAAAATACTTTTGTCTTTAGTTTTCAGAGATTTGATTCTGATATATGTTGTTTGGATTTCTTTGGATTTATCCTGTTTAAATTTCTCTTGGCTTTTTTTTTCACCCTCCACCCCTACCCCCAGCTTCTTGAATTGCTTCTGGCAAAGCTTTTGACTTCCTGATGATTATACAGGGCTTGCTCCACCCCTTGCCTTCTTGGCTTAGGCATCCAGGATAACACAGCAATGAGACTATTGAGCCTGCGCCATCTCCAAATTTCTTATTCAAGATTATAAATCCATTTAAGTGATTTAAGTTTGGTTTTCTGTTATCTGAGTCTGAATGTCTCTCTAATTAATACAAAGAATAAATGTGTTTTTTATAATGGCCATTCCTGAATTAGTGTGGAAGATGGATTTAAGAAGGGGCAAAATGAAGGTAGTGAGACTTGTTAGGAAGTTATTAAAGAATTCTAAGCAAGAAAAACAAGGGCTTGAAATAAGATAACTACAGTGGGGATAGTGAGGAAGATACAGATAACAGAAATATTTAAAAGATGTTAGAGATAGGGCAATATGAAGAAATAATTTCAAATGTCTTCAAAGTTTCTAGCTTGAGCAACAGGATAGATGGTTGGGCTGTTCTCTGAGACAAATATGGTGAAGGTCTGATAAGTTCAGGTTTGGACATAATTCAGTTTGAGATACCTATGGGACAATGTGAAAATAATGAAAAGGCATTGACTATGGATCTCGAAGTCAAGAATGAGGTCTGGGTTGAAGGAATCCATATTTGACAGTAACCAACATATAGGGTAGTGCTGTCCAATAGAACTAATAATGTAAGCCATATATATAATTCTAAAGTAAAAGTAAATAAAAATATTTTAATGTTTTATTTAACTCAGTATAACCAAAATAGTTTTCAACATATTATCAATAATTACTAACGTGATATTATTATACATGCTAAGCCTTTAAAATCTGATGTGTATTTTACATGTAAAGCACATCTGTTAATCTGAATGCCTTTTTTCGTCACAAATACTTGATATATATATAAATTTCATAAAATTTAGTTGAAAAGTAGATTCATGTACCAAAATTGTTCCAGTTTTCTAATAACTGAAAAAATAATTTTCCTTTATTATTTACATCCACAATGAAAAAAATCCCACTCATCTGTTTAGAAAGAATTGATTTGTCTTCAGAATAAAAACACATCAATTTGAAGACTATATTTGCCTAAGTAAATTTGATAAATCTTGGGTCAGCTCAGTATTATTAACATTGAATTAAGAATTACTGAATAAGTTTAAAAGCAAATTAATCAATAAATGAAACATTTTTCAAATTTTTCTTACAGTGTTTATAGTAAATTTACATAGCAACGTCAAATACAATTAAAAACTTGTGCATACTGATTCATATTAGAACGTGTAAAATTATTTACATTCATTTTAAAAGTTTCTATTTCAAAATAAATTTTAGTGCTTGTCTAAGAAGAGCACAAAAAGGCTTTTTCTTTTCCTTGGAGCTTCAAATTTTGCTCATTGGGGAAATCTACTTTAGATTCATTGGGGAAAAATGGCCATTTACTCTTTTTTCTTTTAATTTTTTAATGTAAGCTCTTGCCTAACATGGGACTTGAATCCACGACCCCAAGACCAAGAGTCACATGCTCTACCAACTGAGGCAGCCAGGTGCCTCCACCATTTTCTCTTTTTATTTATTTATTTTTTATTTTATTTTTTAAAATAGTTTGTCAAATTGGTTTCCATATAACACCCAGTGCTCGTCCCCACAAGTGCCCTCCTCCATGCCCATCACCCTCCTTCCCCTCCCCCCCACCCCCATCAGTCCTCAGTTTGTTCTCAGTATTCAAGAGTCCATTTGCTCTTTTTAAATATTAAGTATTTAGCAAGCATTTTTGCTAAAGAAAATCTTGAACTAATGTTAACATTCCAGTAAACTTTTTACTTCCACAATTCAACCAACTGGCAGAATACATAAGATCACTAAATTCATTCTTTTAATTCTTTCAGCAATCCTACAAGCTGATGCTGATTTAAAGCGTTTGCACTCATTAATGAATATTTAACTGTACCCATGACACTTGTCATAGAGACCATTTCAGAACACTGACCACAACTATCTTCAAAATGTGTCATACAGGTAGAATGAACCAATAAAGGAAATGTCCCGCTTAAAAATTTCAATAAAATCTGATACTTTACTTAATGTCTGGCTGGAGTGCCATTTACTCTAATAGAAATAATTTTTTTCTCATTTAGTTGAAACTCTTATGACAGATGTAAAAGATTAAAAAACAGCTACACAGGGACACCTGGCTGGCTCAGTCAGTAGAGGAAGCAACTCTTGATCTTGGGGTCATGAGTTCAAGCCCCATGTTGGGCATAGAGCTTACTTAAAAAGAAAAAAAAAAAAAAGCTACACAAGGATGATGTTTTAGCCACAAATTCAGACTATTGCTTCATAAATGTTTAAGTCCTATGAGACAAAATGTACTCTAAGTTTTACCTGAGCTGCATCTATTATGTAACTCATCCCAAAAAAAGGAATTTTTCAGATTTTAAATTAATCTTTGATAGTGTTAGAAACGTTTTGTATCCTATAAGTAAAGTTTGGTTACTTAACTAAGGACTTTGCACTTTCTTAATAAAACGTATCTTAGGATTTAACTCATAATTTTCTAACAATTTCTAGTACTGAAATATTTTACTATCTATCCATCTAAAACCAGTTCTATTTCATGTAAAAATTTAAAATGTTTTATAGCTGGCCAAACTTATAAGTGCTACCCGTTTAAAAATTGTTTAAAAAATCTGTTAAACATTTAATTCTAATTTCAAGTAGCTAAATTTCAATTGGTTTTTGACTTTGAAAGATTTCATTCCCTCATTATACATTTGCTGAAACTGTCTCAATATTACCCACTTTACTGTCTTTGTTAGGTAACAGCCTGTTTTCCTCTGCCCACAGTCAACTGCAATTACCACTCATCATGAAATCTGCAACGTACCTTCTTCCAGTCTGTTTACTGTTCCAGTTGTAGTACTAGCTTCTGCATCTCTACTTCTTTTTCAGTTTGCCTTCTTTTTAAATTTAAAAATGTGTTCATATTCATGTCTAAACTAGAAAAATAATTATAATTATTTCAATTTAATTACCAATTATGATTTATATAAATATCACTGTAATTTCTGTTGTCTATATAAAATATTCAGAGATGCTGTTATGTTACATCAATTCATAGGAAAAAAAGTCATGTGTACTGAATCTGCTGACACCAATTCAATGATGTGTTTTTATGTAATACTAGACATGACACATGAGGTTGACAGGCACACTCCAACAATCACAAGCAAGGAAACAAATGTATTTCTAAAAGAAAAGTTGAGTTTTAAAATACTTTACACTGCTTTTTTATATTTGATTGAAACTGAAACTTCACCTAGCCCTACTGAGCTCATTTCAGGTGCTTAATAGCCACATGTGCTAGAGATTACTGTGTTAGCACAGATATACAAATAAGAGCCAAAAGGCTTGCAGTTTATTTCATTTTCATTCATATAATTTCTAGGGCTTAGAACTTGTCTTGGTTGTTATTCCCTTGAATCTGAACTAAAAATAAGACAGCAATTAGGGCACCTGGGTGGCTCAGTCGGTTGGGCGTCAGACTTCGGCTCAGGTCATGATCTCACGGTTTATGGGTTTGAGCCCCGTGTTGGGCTCTGTGCTGACAGCTAGCTCAGAGCTTGCAGCCTGTTTCGGATTCTGTATCTGCCTCTCTATCTCTGACCCTCCCCTGTTCATGCTGTCTCTCTCTCTCAGAAAGTAAAATAAGATAAAATAAAATAAAAAATAAAATAAAATAAAATAAAATAAAGTAAAATAAAATAAAATACAGCACAAATGGAAATGGTTGGATGTTCTCTACAGGACTCTTTGGAATACATATCATGGCCCAATCTAGCAGACATGGGCTAATCTCTAAATAACTGTATAGCTCCTAAAAACAATCAACTTTAGCTCTGTGGAGAACGCCGTTTAAATGTGTTAATAAAAGTTTAACAATTGACTTTGAAAAATTTTTCAATATAGAAAAGATATATAACACACAATTTACAAATGATGAAAACAAATACAATACCCTTTATTATAAGTTCCAGATAGCCAACTGATTCTCACAGAAGGCTTTTGCTGATTTTTGCCTAACTCTTGTATCTGTAGCCAACCTATGGTTACAATTTGACCAGGTCTTTATAAATGGAGTTGCATCCCAATCTGCTAACTCCTTCCCCAATAGATTTATTGTCATTAAATCTGATATGTGATCTATTGTTAAACTATTTCTCACCCTTGTACAAATTATATTCATTAAACTGAAAGCTCTTTCAGCTTCAGCATTATTGACTGCAATAGTATTAACTATCTTTTTAGCTTTTTGTATAGCTATAGGAATTGAAACATTGTTTGATTTTATATTACTATTTACAAATTCCCGAAAATCATTCAAATCAATTTCGTATTTTAAGATTTCACATAGATGAAATAATTTTTTTTCACCAGCTACCCATGGTGAAGTTATTTCTTCATAAGGCCATGTAGAAGGTTTTAGCAAGTCAAAATAATTAAAAACACTTTCATCATGGTTTCTGTCAGATAAAAGACGTAAGTGCATGTGTTCAATTATATTTTCTAGTAACATACTCCTATGAAGAGCATTAAATTTATTGTTTTTATTAAATGGAATATCTTTAAACTTATCTGACTTAATCAAACTCTCAATTTCGGACTCATGCTTTCCAGTACCAATTTTTAAATTTTCCAAAGCTCTTATGGTGCATTTGATCAATGTTTGTGCTTTGTGAATGTTAGTTGATTTTGACTGTAATGCAGTTGAAAGTAGTGAAAATTCTTCAAGAATGTCAATCATTAAAGCAAGGTCTTGCAAGAAGTTAATGTTAGCTAATCTCTTTGCCAAACCAGAATAAGAATGAGAAAAATGGATATATTAATATAGGATATGCATGCCATACAGCAGTAGCAGCTTGTAAACTACATGCTGCCCATCTTGGTCCCATTACCTGGCCAATTTTAACAATTTCAAGATCTTTAGCTACAGTTTCTAAAAGCTTGTTTTGATTTTTATTAGACAGGTGATACATGGAACAAATTTTATCAAGAAATAGTTTAAAATGATTAACTTGCTTTATTTCAGATATTGAATCATCTAGTGACAACTGCAATCGATAATTTAAACAGTTCCAAATAATGATTTTAGGAAAATATTCTAACAACTTTGTAGCTACTCCAGACTTTCTTCCCAGCATTGTATTAGCACCATCAGAACAAAATGCAATTAAATTTGCTTTCAAATATTCATTAGTAAACCCACAGTCATTTAAAGTACTCAGTAACGTATTGACAATAAACTCTGCTGTGGTTGAGACCAATTCTTTCAAAGCAACAAACAACATAACTGGAGCGGGAGCCAAATAAACTGTGCACTGGAGAGAAATCACTAGAGTGCTTTTCTTTGAAACTGTAGATGCCTCATCAATTATGATGCAGATTTTGGCATTCTCTTCTATAATATTCTTAAATATCTTCATTTTCATTTCTTTTGCAATATGTTCTGCTATTCTTGTTGCACTATATCGTGTATTTAAACAGTTGACCTCTCCATTTTTCTCTTGTAATTCTATTGCCCCCTCAATATCAGACAAAGGTCTATTATGTTTTACTAAACTATAAACAGTATTGAAAACTTTTATGGTAGCATCAATATTTTTATTATTTTGTTTATGCACTAAATCAGAAATTGAGTCATTAACTGATTCTTTTAACAAATCCTGAATTTTACCAGGGGCTTTAGAAACATCGTGTTCCCTAGTTTTTTTCCGCAGAGAAGCTTGTCTAGTAGTTTTATTACTCCCATTAGGGGTTACTAAATATGCAATCCACTCCTTGGACACATGGACATGCTCTTCTGCTTTTGATCCCAAATGCCGAACTGTTGAACAATCCTTACATCCTAATTTACCTTCTTTTATTTCAAGCCATTTGTACTGTTCTGTAAACATAAATGCTTGTTTTTCGTTCCAACAATCTGGAAGCACAAGATTATCTATTCCTTCCTTTGATGAACATGATAGATTTTCTTCAATGATTGGTTGTTCAACATACTTGAAATTTGATTCCTCTGACTTAGACAGTCCACAACAATTTTTTATATTATTTCTTTCTGTGTCTGTTTTCACCTTCTTCACATTTAAAAAATGCAAAAAATCTCCTTGTCGTTTTGGCATTTTAGGGAACAGAATCTGAAAAATAATTTTACATATGTAAGTAAAGTTCATGGTAACACTTTAAGGGTTAATGTAAAATTTTCTATTAATGGAGGCAGCTGGCTCAGTCAGTTAAGCATTGACTCTTGATTTTTTTTTTGCCTTTTTTATATCTTTATCTATTTATTTTTAAATAGATTATTGTCAAGTGGTTTCCATATAACACCAAGTGCTCATCCCAACAAGTGCCCTCCTCCATACCCATCACTCCCCTTCCCTTCCCCCCCACCCCCATCAGCCCTCAGTTTGTTCTCAGCATTCAAGAGTCTTTCGTGGTTTGCCTCCCTCCCTCTCCCTCACTATTTCTCCCCTTCTTCTCCCCCATGGTCCTCTGTTAAGTTCCTCCTAATCCTCCTATACGTTCAAATACATGGTATCTGTCCTTCTCTGCCTGACTTTATTTTGCTCAGCATTAACACCCTCAAGGTTCATCCATGTTGCTACACATGGCCAGATTTCATTCTTTCTCATTGCCATGTAGTATTCCATTGTATAGATGAACCACATCTTCTTGATCCATTCGTCCACTGATGGACACTTAGGCTCTTTCCATGTTTTGGTGATTGTTGAGAGTGCTGCTATGAACATTGGGGTACATGTGCCCCTATACATCAGCACTCCTGGGTCCCTTGCGTAAATTCCTAGCAGTGCTATTGCTGGGTCCTAGGGGAGTTCTATTGTTAATTTTTTGAGGAACCTCCACACTGTTTTGCAGAGGGGTTGCACCAGTTTACATTCACACCAGTAGTATAGGAGGGTGCCTGTTTCTCCACATCCTTGCCAGCATCTAGAGTCCTCTGATTTGCTCATTTTAGCCACTCTGACCGGCATGAGGTGGTATCTCAGTGTGGTTTTGATTTGTATTTCCCTGATGAGGAGGGATGCTGAGCATCGTTTCATGTGTCTGTTGGCCATCTGGATGGCATTTACTCTTGATTTCTACCCAGGTCGTGATCTCATAGCTCATGAGTTTAAGCCCTGCATTGGGCCCTGTGTTGACAGTGCAAAGCATGCTTGGGATTCTGTCTCTCTCTCTGTCTCTCCCCTGCTCACAAGGTCTCTTTCTCTCAAAATAAATAAATTTTTAAAAAATTTAAATAAAATAACCTCAGGGTGCTGGGTGGCTCAGTAAGTTAAGTGGCCAACTCTGGACTTTGGCACAGGTCATGATTTCATGGTCTGTGAGTTCAAGCCCTGTGTTGAACTCTGCACTGAGTATGTAGTTTGCTTGGGATCCTCTCTCCCTCTCCCTCTCTCTCTGCCCCTCCCCGACTTGCTCTGTGTCTGTCTTGTCGGTCTGTCTCTCTCCAAAAATAAATACAAATAATAATAAAAACTGAAGGGGCACCTGGGTGGCTCAGTTAGTTGGTTAGGTGTCAGGCTCTTGGTTTCTGCTCAGGTCATCATCTCATGGTTTTAGGAGTTCAAGCCCCACATTGGGCTCTCCACTGGCAGCACGGAGACTGCTTGGGATTCTCTCTCCCTCTCTCTCTCTGCCCCTTCCCCGCTTGTGCAGTCTCTCTCAAAAAAAATAATAATAATAAACTTAAAAAATACTTTAAAAAAGAAAAAAGAGAAAGAGCTCTAGATTGAAGTAACAGAGGCCTATATCTAAAAACAAAAATAACCTCATTAAAAAATTTCTGTTAATGATTTTATATAATTTTAGAAATAAATTTTAAATTAAAATACTTACCTTGCTTTTCTGTTTGTACCTATAACTTCATGGTTTTCTTAAATTAATTAATTAATTTATTCATTTTTGAGAGTCAGAGAGAGACAACGCAAGCAAGGGAGGGTCAGAAAGAGAGAGATACAGAATGCAAAGACAGGTTCCAGGTTCTGAGCTAGCTGTCAGCACAGAGCCCGACATGGGGCTTGAACCCATGAACCATGAGATCATGACCTGAGCCGAAGTCAGATGCTTAACCGACTGAGCCACCCAGATACCAGCCCCGTGTACCTATAACTTCAATATGACTTGCAATTTGTTGAAAAATTCACTACCAGGTTTTTTCTTAAGTTTACATATTATATATTTTTTAGTAATCTCTACACCCAGCATGGGGCTCCAAGTCACAACCCCGAGATCAAGTTACATGCTCCTCCAACTAAGCTGGCCAGCCATGCCAGTTTTTAGATTTTTATAGCCAGTAATGTCATGAAATCTGACTAAAAAAATGTTTGATTATCATCCAATTCAACAAAGAAGCCGATCATAGGATTTACAACCGAGTGCAGTTCCAATGTGAAAAGTGGTTAACATTTTCATTTAATGAATGAGGTGAAAGGGAAAAAAATGAAGATTTATATCAGAACTCTACTCAGTCACCAATGACATCAACATCTTTGTTGACTCAAAGGAGAGTTTTCAAATAATGCAAGTTTTCCTCAATTGTTCATATAGCATACAGTCTAGCAATTTACATTTTTTGGTTTACTCTACATTAACATTTCATCCATCACTTTCTTAAGTTTGGATAATCAATAAATAATATAAATCAAGCCCCAATTTTGAGTTTGATGAGTTAACCTTGGTGTAAATATTCCAATCATATTGCAGGAGCATATTGTTAGACAGTATTTCTATCACACTGATATAACAGATGTAAATAAATTAAGATATGATGAGTTTTGAGTCTTTACTACCTTAAATGTAATAATTTATTTCCTGGTAGGTTTATATACTTTAATTTTTAATAATGGCTATTTTTCACACATCAGCTCATAAAACTCCTGACAATCTAACAATCCGTTCTTGCAAGCCAGTTCAAGCCACCTCCAATGTACTTTGCACTTAATGACAAAACTGAAAATCCACAAATATGATGTACTTACATCGCTATGATAGGTTCTAGGCTCTTCATCATCACCACAAACCAGATTACTGTATTCAAGAATAGGTTTTGATGGTCCTTCCTAAAAAAAAAAATGGAGCAAATGCACAAGTCATGAAAACCATTCAAACCAAACTTGCATTTACAATCAATACATTTTTGTTGTTGTTGGAATTAGCAAGATTCTTTTAAGGAGGAAGCCTTGCAGGTGAAACAGAATAATCAGAAACAAAAGCAGCACAGGAAAAGACTCAGAGGAGATGAAGAGGTAATGACAAAACCCAAAGAGAAACTAAATCTACATAGAGGAACAAAGCCATGTGTTCCATGATTCCTTTGAAAATGGGAAATAGTACAGGAATAGTATTAAAAAGACAGAGACAGACATCATGGTACTGTATTTTTTAAATGTATGACTATCAATAATCTTTTTGATACCTAAGCTCAAAATTGCATAGTTCTTCAATAGCTCTGCTTTATCTTCCACATCCTACACAAGCAAACATGAAGCCCTGATTTTCTCAATTCTTTCTTTACATACATACTACCTGCAACACACACGAGGCCTGGCTCAAAAACCTAGATTTTATTCTATAGGTAAATTAATCAATAAGAGTGTTGAGATGGGAACATCAGAGCTCTATTTCAAGATTAGAAAAGTATGAAATGGGGGAAGACTAGTAACAAGATAATCCAGACAAATAGTAACTTAGTACTGAAATAGAGTGAAGAAGAACAATGAGGAAGTACACTCTTCTGTATATATACATTACAGTAAAGTAAATAAAAAAGGTAAAGACACCTCCAAATTTTTATCATTCCTTTCTTTTAGGATATTGTGTTTATTTAACTGCACATATATTTATATGTCAGAACACAAAGGAGATGCTATAATGCAGACCGAAGGGTGGAAAGAAATTTATACACAAAGATTAAGGAATCCATACTAAAATACATCGATACTTTTTTTTTAATGTCTATTTTTGAGAGAGTGCAAGCAGGGGAGGGGCTGAGAGGGAGACAGAGGATCCAAAGCAGGCTCTGTGCTGACAGACAGCTGTGGGGCTCAAACTCATCAACTGTGAGAGCATGACCTGAGCGGAAGTCAGATGCTTAACTGACTGAGCCACCCAGGCACCCCAGTAACATACTTCTTGATATAAGATATAAAAAGAACACAAAAAAATGTTTTTTGTATGTGAAGAATCCTCAAGCAGAGAGCTGTACCCAGCAGTATTTCATCTTTACTAGATGGTAATATAATAACAGAGAAATAAACATATCCTGATGGAGCCCAGCATAGAATGAGGTTACAAAGGAAAGTAAATTCTGTTTCTGAATGTATTTTATTATTTTTTTTTATTTAAAAAGTTTTTTTAAAGCTTATTTATTTTAAGAGAGAGAGAATGCGTGCACAAGCAGGGGACAGGCAGAGCAAGAGTAAGAGAGAATCCCAAGCAGGCTCCACACTGTCAGCACAGAAGCTGACTTGGGGCTTGATCTCATAAACTATGAGATCATGACCTGAGCTAAGATCAAGAGTCAGACACTCAACCTACTGAGCCACCCACGTGCCCATCTGAATATATTTTAAGGTAGAATTAAATTAAAAAATAAAGTAGAATTAAATTATCATAGGTTTTTTGTGTGTGTGTATGGAACCATTTAAAGGCAATAGGAATGTTTTTACTCTCTTTTTTTGGACTTTAATGTTACACTTATTCATTTTGAGAGAGAGTGTGTGTAGGCAGAGGACAGGGGCACTGGGGAGAGAGAATCCCAAGCAAGCTCTGTGCCACCAGCACAGAGCCTGAGGTGGGGCTCAAACCACAAACCATGCTATCATGACTGGGTCAAAATCATGAGTTGGACACTCAACCAACTGGGCCAGCCATGTGCCCTTACTCTTTTCTTTCTGAAACTGCAATCCCACTTGGAGGACACATGAGCATACTTCTAAAATACCACCAGGAATGATACTGTGAATATCAAAATAAAGTGAATCAAATGAATTTTTTGGTTTACCAGTGCATATGAAAGTTATGTCCATATTATACTGTAGTCTTTTAAGTGTGCAATAGTGTTATGTCTAAAAAATACATACACATATGTAAATACATACAAATATAAAAATACTTTATTGCTAAAAAATGCTAAACATCGTTTGAGCTTTCAGTGAAATATCTTCATTGATCATAGATGGCAACAAATATTAATGAGAAAGTTTGATATGTTGTGAGAATTACTGAAACATAACAGGGACACAGAGTGAGCAGATGCTACTGGAAAATCGTGCCATCTGACTTGCTTGACACAGGGTTGCCACAAACATTCAGTTTGTAAAAGCCACAGCATTTATAAAGCGCAACAAAACACGGTATGCCTGTATAATTCACTTCTTACAGAGCTTCCAAATATTTGATCCGCTCTGTGCTCGCTTCGGCAGCACATATACTAAATATTTGATCTGCTCTTTGGAAACAAGGCTAAATGATAAGAGGTTCTCTCAAGTTGGATGTACAAAACTCTGGATGCAAAGATACAAAAGATGCTCTGTATTTAAAATTAAATATAAATTAAGAGTTTTAAATCTCAGCTGAACAAAAGCTGATATCAACTCATTAGGAACTTACAATATAACAGTTTAATCCACAGAGTATTACACAAACCTACACCTATTTATTTTTCCAACAGTAACTTTGGAGAGTCCTTCTGCTTCTCAAAATACATGTCATAACACCTATATCACTCCTAGTTCTGGATGCACAAAATATCATGAAGATCATAATGTCCCATTCATGTCTACTTTTATACCACAGTCAGGAGGAACCAAAATTATTTTTCCTGAAGACCCATGAGATTCCCTTTCTAAATACTTTTCAGTACAAAAACAGACACCATGGTCTTCAATTTCCATAGTTACATTATTTACTCCACAACACAAGGAAGGAAGAGCTAGCATACGACCTCTCTTGGTACCTCCCAATTTATAAGGTCCCAAGTGTCAAAAAAGGGGGTACTGTGTGTTCTATTAATGAGGAAGAATGTCACAGAAATAATCTTGTAAAGAATTTCTATATGACCCCACTAAAACAAGAAACATGTTAAACACATTTAAAAATAAGACTTTGTTTGATTTAAAAAACAATTTATGAAAAAAAAAATTGCAGTTTATAAAGTTGCCCTAAATCTATAGCAATTCAAAAACATACATTAAATAGGCACTCATTTAAAAAAAAAATTATATACCTTTCGCCGCAAACCTCAAGTAATCACTGGTTTGAAGAAATTTTCAACTAGCTAAAATATGACTTTAAGCTTTATAGTTTTGGATGAAAATCACCCCCAAATATGTCATAACCCCTCCTTCCCTAAACCAAAGACTTACAAAGTGTGGTTCAGAAATTCATACANCGGCCGCACACGCAACAAAACACAAAGCCCTTCGCGGCTGGGCTGAGGACGCCGCGGCCCAAGGCTCCACCACTCACCTCCGACCCCGGGTCTCCCATTTCTCCGACGGCCTAACTGACAGCACCACCGCTGCAGCGGTCTCCGCCGCCACCGCCGCCGTCGCTGCTGCCCCGACCGCCGTCGCTGCCACGACTTCCCTTCCCGCCCAGCACCGCTTCGCGCCGTCGTGACCCAACCACGAAGCCGCGGGTGGAAAGAGGTGCGAAACGGCTTCAAAAGCAAGAGCGACCGGCTCTGGCAGGGATCCCCGGGAAACTCTTTCGCACGGTCCCGGCCGGCCTTCTCCGCGCCGCGCAGGAAGCTGGGAGTTGTAGTTCTAGTCCTGCCCGAAACCATCCCGCGTGTTTGAAAAATGAAAGGATCCGACGTGAGGCACTTGGCGTTCCTCTAGGCTTCTACTGCGTTAAAGTAGTATTAATAGATGACTTTTCTCTCTCAATCTGTCTCCCTCTTCCCACCTTTCTTCTACTTTTTAATTTTTTTCTTCTCCTCCTTCAATTCAAATATTGTTCTAGATAATTTAGATCAATAGTGTTAAAATGTTCTTTCGTTGTTTGCTCAGAGACTTCCTTACCAATTAGTGGCCAATTTTTTTGTTTTCAGTATTTACATATTAACGATTGTGAACAGATACCGTTTATGAAAACAAATGTTAACTGGGAATATTCTTTTTCAGCTTTTCCTCCTAGCCCTATCAGCCCGAGATCACCTAACACATCTGTAGTCCCACAAAATCCCCTTTATGATTTTAATAGTGGCCTAAAGTGAGTGAGATGATACAGCAGAGGAACTATAAGGCATTTCACAAGACAAAGGAATAGAGTAATTAGGGAATTTCTAGAAAGGGTAGAGGTAGATGAAATTTAAATGAAACAGTATTTTGATAGGTTCAGAGACAATTAGGGCTGTGTGTAAGAGTTCAACGCCATGTCTGGATTACAATATGGACCCAACGTCCTGTTAACTTAAAAACTACAAAATTCTCATACATACTAATTGTTGGCCCAGAACCCTCTTATCTGTAGCCTTGCACTTGGTTTGGTATATGGCTGGTTCTCTGTGTCAATGTGACCAGCCAAGGGAGGGATATTGCATTCTTGCTGATAGATTTTCAAACAACAAAGTTGTTACTCTATGAGTTTGGGAACGAATTTTCTCATTGTGTAAATAAGATAGCAGTAGTCACCAAGGTCACTTTGATTCTACAAGTGCAGTATTTCTTTGGGAGAAACACTGTTAATTTTTCAGCTGACTTTATCTATGTCTGTTATTTGAGCCCAGCAGATGTTTACTTTCTCACTTGGAGGCCTGTCTTTGCTGGTCTAAATGAGAACATGGTGTTTGATTACTTATGTCCTAGCTAGTATTTGATGAATCTGTTTGCATTTCCACAAAGTGCACTAAAACTGCAGGTGCGTTTGTACCAGCTAATTTGGGACTTGCAGATGAATGTTGAGAAAAAGAAACATCTGCCAAGATGATGGACCCAAAAGCTGCATGTAAATTAACCATTTTTAAGTCTCTTAAAAGCCTAGGAGAGATTTGCATTTAAACAATTTTTTTAACGTGCTGGTGGAATTTCAGTGGAGCATGTACTTTGAACGGTTGCAGGTGGGAGTCATTCAGTCACATTCTTGGAAAACAAGCAATAAGAATGTGGCTGGAGCCCAAATATGGTTATCCCCTTCAATTCAGTAATTGTTGCACAGATAGTCTTTTCCATTTTAGATATTCTAATAGGTGTGTAGTGATATCACATTGTGATTTTAGTTTGCATTAACCTAATTAATAATGTTGAAAATCTTTTTATGCATTCATTTATCATCCATATACCTTCATTGGCCTTGACTGTTAAGGTCTTCTGCCTATTAAATAAATAATTTTCTTTTTATTGAATTTTTTAAATGTTTATTTATTTTTGAGAGACAGAGAAAGACAGAGCATGAGCGGGAGAGGGGAAGAGGCAGAGGAGACACAGAATCGGAAGCAAGCTCCAGGCTCTGAGCTGTCAGCACAGAGCCCGATGCGGGGCTTGAACCCATGAACCAAACCGTGAGATCATAACCTGAGCCAAAGTCAGAGGCTTAACTGACTGAGCCACCCAGTTGCCCCTCTTATTATTGAATTTTAGGAGTTTATTTATTCTGGATTCAAGTCCTTAACACATATGTGATTTCCAAATATATTCTCAGAGCCTGTGGTTGATTTTCCATGTCTTAAAATTGTCTTTCAAAGAGAAGTTTTACTTTTGATTAAGTCTAATTTATCAATTTTTTTTCTCGATCATGCTTTTGGTGGTATATCTAAGAAACCTTTGCCTAAGCAAAGTTACAATTACTTTAATCTTTGTTTTCTAATAGAAATTTTACCCTTCACACATTTTCAGTTGTTATTCTACTATAAAAAAGGGTCTTCCCTTCTCCCTTACTTTTTGATTTATCTATCCATTATCATGATTCATAGATTTATACTTTATTCAATGGATTATAATTTTTTATTGTTCATTGCTATTACAGAAATAAAACAATTTTTCCATAGCTTTATTGAGGTACGGTAAGCAGATAAAACTGTGTATATTTGGGTGTACATGAAGTTATTATACACTGTGAAATGATTGCCACAATTAAGCTAATTAATATATCCATCACAAATATATAGTTACCATTTTTGTGTCTGTAGTGGGAACACTTAAGATCTACTATCTCAGGGCACGTGGCTGTCTCCTTTGGTACAGCGTGTGACTCTTGATCTTGGGGTCACAAGTCCAAGCCCCACATTGGGCATGGAGCTTACTTAAAAAAAAAAGATCTACTCTCAATAAATTTCAAGTATATAATGCATTATTATTATAGTCACCGTGCTATACATTAGATCTCCAGAACTTGTTCATAACTAAAAATTTGTACTCTTGGACCAACATCTCCCCATTTCCCCTATCCCCACAGTCCCTGGTAATCACCATTCTCCTCTCTGATTCCTTGAGTTCAACTTTTTTACATTTCACGCATAAACTCGTATAGTATCTGTCTTTCTGTGTCTGGCTTATTTTGCTTAGCAAAACGTCCTTCAGGTATATCCATGCTGTTGTAAATGGCAGGATTTCCTTCTTTTTTTAATTTTAATTTTTATATCTATTTATTCTTCCTTAATTTTGAACTGTTTCTCAACCATTCCATATCTTTCATGACATTGATATTTTTGAAGAATATAAGCCAGTTATTTTATAGAATGTTCCTCAGTTTGTCAGTGTTTCCTCATGATCACATTCAGGTTATGTCACTGGCCAGAATACTGCTTAAGTGATCTTGTGTTGCTTTTAGCAAATCTCAATCAGAGACACCTGATATCCATTGGCGCCTTTTTGATGATGAAGATTATTGATGATAATCATCTGGTGAAAGTATTGTCTGCTTTCTTCTGTTTTTTCTACTACATAGTTAGATTTTTCTCCTTGGAGTGTATAATCGATCTGTGGGATAATTCATTAAGAATATGCAAATACACTGTTTTCATGAAACCTAACACTTCAATATTTAGTACTGTCTGAGGTTTCTTGCCTAATCAATCTTGACTATGATAGCTGTAGATAGTAATTTACCAATTCTATCACCCTTTCCATATTTTTAATTGGCATTCTGCTATAATAAAGGGTCGTCCCTTCTCCCTTGCTTTTTGATTTATCTATCTATTATCATTATGGATTCATGGATTTCTATTTTATTTAATGAGTTATAATCCACTACTGTCCTACTTTATTTTGATACTAGTTTGTACCAGACTTGGCCAGTGGTAGTCCCTTTTGCAGCCTCCTGTGGCCATCATTCTTTGAGCAACCCCTTACTTTCTGGCATAACATACAATGTTCCAAGCATATTTGGTACCTTCTCTGCCCCTGCCCTGGAATCAGCCATTTCTGTAAAGAAAAGGTATTTAGAAACCAAGATCTGGATGTTAGGTGTACTCCTTGTCACTAGAAAATTTATAAAGGATTCTGACATTTGTTGTAACTTGGATCAAGGGGTGATCTGCCACACAATCTATTGTTTACACAGTTAAATTAAAAATTCACATTTTGATCCATTTCTAAAGAAAATGGACATGGTGTGGAGACATCTATATATCCATTTCAGAATACTGCCTAAAAATTCTTACTGGGTGATACTTTATATCCTCATTGGATTCTCCTTACCTTTGTTTACAGGACTGGATCAATTTCTAGTCAATTCTAGAAATAGGACAGATTTGAGATATAGCCTTAAGAAGATTAATCTAATTACTCTAGCATTTTAAAAAATATTTTTAAAAAGTGTTTATTTAAATAATCTCTACACTCAACAAGGGACTTGAACTCACAACCCTGAAATCAAGAGTTTCATGTTCTTCTGACTGAACCAGCCATGTGCACCCCTAATTACTCCAACATTTTTAAGTATTCTTCAATTCTATGGTTTTTCAGAACACTTAGGTCATTTTCTGGCCTTCTCCAATTCATTTTTTGTAACCAAGCCTTTTTTCCTTAGGGGCATATTAATAAAAGCACTAATTAGTTTAAATCAGGAAGACTGAGATTTTGAGTACATAGGAGTATTCAAAATTTTTTCTTAAATGTGTCTAATTTTTCCTGAAGTTTCAGAAATTCTTTAAATATGGCTTTCACATCTGCCTTTGTCTTGGCTCAAAATCTACTCTTCATAATTTTAAGTGAGAATTTCAACTTTATAATTATGAGTACAAGTTCAGGTGGGAAAGGAGGTGACCGTTGTGTGTTTAAATGGTAAGTGGAACATAAAAAGAAAGAGGATTGTGTATGTCCATGGAATTGTTTATGGATGCCTGGCTGGCTCAGTCAGTAGAGCATGTTACTCTTAATCTGTGGGTTGTGAATTTGAGCCCCACACTGGATGTAGAGATCACTTAAAAATGATAAAATCTTTAATAAAAAAGAATTGCTTGATTATTATATGGTACATCTGAAACTAATATAACACTGTATGTCAATTATACTCGAATTAAAAAAAAAAAAAGAGGAAGGGAGGTTGTATAATGGAATAGGGAAAGGACACAAGACAAACAGGGAATTCCCAAGAGTGAAACAATACTAAATTTTTCACATTTGTACATTAGCTTTAGCCATAGCATCTTTTAGGAAATAATTCTATTGTCAAGACTAAGCTCTGATTCTTTCTGATGGCAATCAAAGAAGGTTGACCTTCTTGGTTAAGTATTTTGTCACCTTATTGTCCTAAGTCCCTCAGAAAAGGACAATCTTAGTCATAAAGATTCCCCCAAGATGCTACTGTAGTTTTTGATTACTCTTGGTGAAATTGTGCCATTTGAAAAGATGGTATGGTGAGTAAGGACTTTAGTGCTGTAATGGAGAGGCAGAGAACCCCATGAGGATTGACCTGGATAAAGCATTGCTTATGGTCTCTGGGTCTCCATATCCTTAACTAATGGCTTGCTATCATCACCACTATGCATGAAGACCTATGGTCCCAGTTCAGGCATTTGAAAATAATCAAGGCAGTTCTCATAAGCACAAAAATAAGACTAAGAAGTATCCTTACAAGGTTTTGAAAGATGACCTAAATTATGTTTGTCCAAAGGATTCCATTATAATGAGGTTTTTAAATTCTTTATTCTCCACAACTAATTTGAATGGTGGGCTCACCAAATATATGTCTGTTTTCTCTCTATAGACTTCTTAGAGACAAACAAACCAAGACAAAAGCAAAAATTAAACAGGAGTAAAAAATACAGGCCTTTTAAAACAAATGCACAAAGGATAGTACCTATAATCAGAACCCAAAGTTTTATTCTTAGTCCTGGGAATAAAAAATAAACTTAGTGCCAAAGACCTTAACAAAGGTCAGAGCTCAGATTCATGAAACTTACCTGATGATGAAACTTACCTCATCATTATGGGTCAAGTGACTTTGAATGGGTACAGACCCAAAGATTCTCAAATTTGCACTCTCTTACCATACCAAGGAGTGTGGAAACGGGGATCTCAACAGAATCTAGGTAGCACTTTCAAATTGTTAAAACTCAACAAGAAGAACATCAGTGACCTGCCTATGTCATAATAAACCAAGTACATTTGGCTTGCTGCAGCAAAAGAGAGTGCCCCATAGGCAAGTTTAGGAACATCTTAATCTAGGAAAGTCAGGGAGGACTTTTAAAATGAGTATTGGGAGGCACCTGGGTGGCTCAGTCGGTAAAGCAACTGACTCTTGATTTCGGCTCAAGTTGTGATCTCATGGTTTGTAACATTGAGCTCTGCATTGGGCTCCATGCTGACAGTGCAGAGACTTCTTGGGATTCCCTCTCTGTCTCTGTCTCTTTCTCTCTCTCTCACTCCTGCTCGGGCACACACACACACACACACACACACACACACACACACACACACAATCTCTCTCTCCCAAAACAAATAAATAAATTTTAAAAAGTGAGTATCAGGTGCTTATAGAGCATAATAAATGTCTTTTCTTCTAGGCTAAGTAAAATAAAATAAAATAAACATGTATATTAATACTTGGATCAAGTGCTTGTAGTGGGTGTTTTGTGAAGTAGGGAGCTGGTTAGAATAGGAAGTTTGGAAAAAGAAGTTGTTTGCTGCTTGGTTCATGGTTCAAAGCCAGATTTTTTTTTTTTTTAACTGTGGTGAAATAAATCCTGAGGTTTCACTTCAGATCTGGATCTGTTATAGTTGTATATAAGATGTTACAAGGGGCTCATAAACTCATTTCTCATTCTCTTAATTTATCTGTACCCTCACTTTGGGTTTTCCTGCATAGGAATACCACACTTATCTAGAGGTAATGCATCTGGTAACCTTATGTCTCTGAAACACAACAATACCTGGACCCCTAATTTCTTCTGGATTAACTTCCACATCTGTAAAATGAGAATATAGACTCCATGATCCCTTCCAGCTTTTAATGACTTGAGATTTTAAGTAAGTTAACAAACAAAACTATGAAAGACTGTTTACAAGAGAAGTAATACAGATGCCCCCTTATACGTATGTGAACAGAGAGATGCAAATTGAATTATAAGAAGGTAGATAGCATTCATCCTCTAACAGGTTGTCAGAGACCAACTGAGAGATCAAATGAAAATGTCTATTACCACTTCCATTACTTCACGTTGTTTAGGGAAGTCTAAGCAATGCAGTGAAATAAGGAAGAGAAAATAACAAAAAACAATAAAAAGAGGAGCAAAATATCATTATTTAAAGATTTTTGGAAAACCAAAAGAAAAGAAAGGGTGAGGGAGGTATATGCTTAAAAGTAGAGTAAAATTGATGCTTAAAAAAGACATCAACTTTTCTATATAGCAATGATTAATTATACAGCAACAATAAAAATAAAATATGTAGGCCTTAAAATCTGTGTAGGATCACCCACAGCTAATATTATCCTCAATGGGGGAAAAATGAAAGCCATTCCTCTAAGATCAGGAACACAACAGTACTGTCCACTCTGACCATTGTTGTTCCAACGTAGTCCTGAAAGTCCTAGCCTCAGCAATCAGAAAACATTTGAAATAAAAGGCCATTTGAATCAGCAAAGAAGAAGTCCAGCTTTCACTCTTTGCAGGTGACATGATATGTGGGAAATCTGAAAGACTCCACCAAAAAATTGCTGGAACTGATACATGAATTCAGCAAAGTCGCAGAATATAGAATCAATGTACAGAAATCTGTGGCATTTTTATACACCAATAATGAAGTAGCAGAAAGAGAAATCACGGAATCAATATCATTTACAATTGTACCAAAACCCGCAAGATACCTAGGAATAAACCTAACCAAAGAGGTAAAATATCTGTATGCTGAAAACTATAGAAAACTTATGAAGGAAATTGAAGAAGACAAAGAAATGGAAAAACATTCCATGTTCATGGGTTGGAAGAACAAATATTGTTAAAATGTCTATATTACCCAAAGCAATCTACACATTCAGTGCAATCCCTACCAAAATAACACCAGCATTTTTCACAGAGCTAAAACAAACAATTCTAAAATTTGTATGGAAACAGAAAAGACCCCAAATAGCCAAAGTAATGTTGAAAAAGAAGACCAAAGCTGTATTACAAAGCTATAATCATCAAGACAGTATGGTACTGGCACAAAAACAGACACACAGATCAATGGAAAAAGATAGAGAACCCAGAAATGAACCCAAAGCTATATGGTAAAATGAACAACATAGGAAACAACAGATGTTGGTGAGGATGCAGAGATNAATATTGTTAAAATGTCTATATTACCCAAAGCAATCTACACATTCAGTGCAATCCCTACCAAAATAACACCAGCATTTTTCACAGAGCTAAAACAAACAATTCTAAAATTTGTATGGAAACAGAAAAGACCCCAAATAGCCAAAGTAATGTTGAAAAAGAAGACCAAAGCTGTATTACAAAGCTATAATCATCAAGACAGTATGGTACTGGCACAAAAACAGACACACAGATCAATGGAAAAAGATAGAGAACCCAGAAATGAACCCAAAGCTATATGGTAAAATGAACAACATAGGAAACAACAGATGTTGGTGAGGATGCAGAGATAGGGGACCCCTCTTACACTGTTGGTGGGAATGCAAGCTGGTGCAGCCACTCTGAAAAACAGTATGGGGTTTTCTCAAAAAGTTAAAAGTAGAACTATTCTACAACCTAGCAATTGCACTACTAGGCATTTATCCAAAGGATACAAAAATACTGATACGAAGGGGCACCATGCACCCCACTGTTTATAGCAGCACTATCAACAATAGCTAAATTATGGGAAAAGCCCAAATGTCTGTGAACTGATGAATGGGTAAAGAAGATGTGGTACATATATATGTATATATACAATGGAATATACTCAGCGACCAAAAAGAATGAAATCTTGCCATTTGCAACAACATGGATGGAACTAGTGTTTATTATGCCAAGTGAAATAAGTCAGTCAGAGAAAGACAACTACCATATGATTAATCATATATGGAATTTAAGAAACAAAACAGATGAACATGGAGGAAGGAACGGAAAAGTAAGATAAAAACAGAGAGAGCGGCACACTGTAAGAGACTCTTAAATACAGAGAACAAACGGAGAGTTGCTGAAGGGGATGTGAGTGGGGGATGGGCTAAATGGGTGATGGGCATTAAGGTGGGCATTTGTTGTGATGAGCACTGAGTGTTATATGTAAGTGATGAATCACTAAATTCTACTCCTGAAACCATTACTACACTATATGTTAACTATCTTTAATTTAAATAAAATCTTAGAAAAACATTTTAAAAATGTGTAGGATCTATAAGGAAAAGATAAATGTAACTATATAAATATCACCCCAATAAAAATTTCAGCCTTTGTTTTTTGAGAATGGAAAGTTGACGAAGATAGTTCAAATTCTTTTTTTTTTTTATGTTTATTTTTGAGAGACAGAGACAGAGCAGGAGAGCAGCAAGAGGGGCAGAGAGAGAGAGGGAGACACAGAATCCAAAGTAGGCTCCAGACTAGAGCCCGATGCAGGGCTCGAACTCAGGAGATCATTACCTGAGCCAAAGTCGGAGGTTTAACCAACTGAGCCACCCAGGTGACCCTGACAGAAGTATTTTAAAAATTGTCTAGAGGGGCGCCTGGGTGGCTCGGTTGATTGTCCGATTTCAACTCAGGTCATGATCTCATGGTTCGTGAGTTAGAGCCCTGCATCGGGCTCTGTGCTGACAGCTAGCTCAGAGGCTGGAGCCTGTTTCAGATTCTGTGTCTCCCTCTCTGTCCCTTCCCTGCTCATGTTCTGTCTCTCTCTCAAAAATAAACATTAAAAAAATTAAAATAAAAAAAGAATATTTAAAAAACAAATTCCAAAGGACAGCAATGTAAGGAAGAGTTTGGGTGGAACAAGGGAGAAGTATGTATTATCTCCACCATCATTAATGGAATTATTATAGCCAGGACTATCTGGGACACTGAGAGTTTGTGTAACAGTATTTAATACAAATAATATAGATATTATATCATATATACTTAAACTTTAGATTTTATGTATAAATATATACTTTAGAAATATGTACATTTATATTTATATTTTATAATTTTATAATAGATTGATATAACATGTTATATATTAATATATTATATATTTATAAGCATAAATATATATGTCCCATATATATTTCCCAGATTTAAAGGTT